>NW_026089624.1:955763-966299 GCF_024586455.1 Bactrocera neohumeralis
TCCTCAATACAGTCAAAATAAATGAAAATACAATTCAATACTCAAAGTACACAAATTGATCTAATCTAATTAATTTTACAGCAAAATAAAAAAATATGTAAATGACGGATAATGAAATCTCGATTATCACTTTATCATGCGAGAGTATAAAATGTTCGGTGACGCCCGAACTTAGCTCTTCCTTACTTGTTTTTCTTTTCTCTTTGGACGTCATTGGTGATTGATCTTATCATGATCGATTTTTGAAAATATTAATTTCTTCGCATTTCTTGGTGAGTATTTTGATAAAAATAAATTAATTCTCGTTCGAATCATCGTTTTAATTTGAATATTTTTTGTTGTTAACTCGACTATAACCGCGTAAGCGGTGTCTACGCCAATTAAGAAGAAGAAGAATTTTAAATCGAGGTGGGCAGTATTCAGCCGTCAGGTTTAAGTCCCCGCATCGACTTTTTATAGATATTATTTTAGCTTGTAACTGCGCTGTAGCATGAGATTCTAAAGCATGATGGTTAAATCGTTTTCTAAACAACACTGGTGTTCCACCATGTGCCTTTCCATCTGGGTGGTTTGTAACATAGAGTCTAAACCCCAATATAAAACAAGTAAGGAAGGGCTAAGTTCGGGTGTCACCGAACATTTTATACTTTCGCATGATAAAGTGATAATCGAGATTACATTATCCGTCATTTACATATTTTTCAAATACCGTATTTGTGTAAAGTTTTATTCCGCTATCATCATTGGCTCCTAATGTATATATGTATTATACAGAAAAGGCATCAGATGGAATTCAAAATAGCGTTATATTGGAAGAAGGCGTGGTTGTGAACCGATTTCACCCATATTTCGTACATGTCATCAGGGTATTAAGAAAATATTATATACCGAATTTCATTGAAATTGGTCAAGCAGTTCCTGAGATATGGTTTTCGGTCCATAAGTGGGCGACACCACGCTCATTTTCAATTCTTAAAAAAGCCTGGGTGCAGCTTCCTTCTTCCATTTTTTCCGTAAAATTTAGTGTTTCTGACGTTTTTTGTTAGTCGGTTAACGCACTTATGCTCCTCCTAATGCGATCCTTTGTGCCAAATTTCACTTTAATATCTTTATTTATGGCTTAGTTATGACACTTTATATGTTTTCGGTTTTCGCCATTTTGTGGGCGTGGCAGTGGGCCGATTTTGCCCATCTTCGAACTTAACTTTCTTTTGGAGCCAAGAAATACGTGTACCAATTTTCATCATATCTCAATTTTTACTCAAGTTACAGCTTGCACGGACGGACGGACGGACAGACAGACATCCGGATTTCAACTCTACTCGTCACCCCGATCACTTTGGTATATATAACCCTATATCTGACTCTTTTAGTTTTAGGACTTACAAACAACCGTTATGTGAACAAAACTATAATACTCTCCTTAGCAATTTTGTTGCGAAAGTATAAAACATTGTAGTTGTAAGATGAGTTTGTGACAATAGCATTACATCTGTAATATTTTCGTCCATAGTTAGCATTCCACATATTCAATTCGCTAATTTTTTACTTAAAAAAGTTTGCAACATTGTAGACTTAAATTGTGTAATAATAGTTTCAACGCTTCCATTGGGTTGATTTTGGGGCAATTCCGTTGTGTTGGCTTTCACTACGTTTGAAAAGCTCTCTTATGTGGAATTGTCTTTAAAATATACAGGGAGGGCCAAAAGAAACCAAGGGGTGTAAAAGTTTAATAACTTTTTCGTTTATTAATTTTTTTATTTTTTCTTTCAGACTATATAATATACAAAAGGGAAATTTTTTTACACCAAGTATGAAAAATGATGTCTCTTTTTAGAGCATTTTCCATAAAATCTTTCAAAACTTGTGGCTGTAGCGTTCAAATTTCTGCACCAATGTTTGCCTTGAGTTCAGGGATTGTCTCTGGCTTGTTCACATACACTCGCTCCTTCAAATAACCCCAAAGAAAATAGTGGGGTGCTGTCAAATCTGGCGATCGCGCTGGCCAAATAATTTCCGAATTTCTGGAAATTATTCGCCCTTCAAAAATTTGACTTAAAAGTGGCATTGTGTCTCGGGCAGTATGGGCAGTAGCTCCGTCCTGCTGAAACCACATACCAGGTCTGTTTTCAGGAGCAGGACGTAAAAAATTTTCTATCATAAACCGATACCGCTTTCCATTTAATTTCAATAAAAAAAAAATTAATAA
The DNA here is from genome assembly GCF_024586455.1 of Bactrocera neohumeralis. NCBI lineage: Eukaryota > Metazoa > Arthropoda > Insecta > Diptera > Tephritidae > Bactrocera > Bactrocera neohumeralis. Next base: position 957,973 of record NW_026089624.1, read on the forward strand.
ACGAAAAAGTTATTAAACTTTTACACCTCTTGGTTTCTTTTGGCCCACTCTCGTTTTAAAAGTACATTTGGATGTGGGATGTAAATCACCACACACTACGCAGACACTGCGTAGGGTGCAGTATGCTTTCGTGGGTCATTTCTCTACTCAACAATTCTGCAATGGAGCAGATGTTTTGGATTGTAAATCGGATGTGTTTCATTTTTCTTAAGTTGATTCGAATTTGCTATCAATTCTACTTTGAACACTGGTTGTGGGACTTTGTTTCTGATAAAGATATTTACAACTGATTTAGTATTTATACCACATTTTTCCAGTGCAGATGCAATATTTGTTATTATTTGACATGTATTTCACAGCATCCATGAAACTTTTTTCAGTGTATGTTTCAGTTTTTATTTCATCTATGTTACCTTTTTTCAAGGGCACAATGTGAAAATTGTTTGTGCCAATTGTCCAAATAATCAATAAGGCGTCTCGCAATAGTTAACCACGAGGCCCATTTTTACGGATAGAACATGTTCAAGATTTATGGATAACGAAAGTTTAAAAGACTTTTTTTTTATAACAAAAATTTTTAAAACTTTAACAATGTTTGATATCACTACAACTATTTTCAAAACTAACGAGCCGTTTGATTTGAATAACTTAAAAACAAAATTCATAGAAATTAATAGTAATATTCATACATACATATATGGTAAATAATTAATTTCTTTATATTTTAGCTTCCAACTAAGCTATGTGGTTTTTTTCGACATAATCAACTAGGGCGGCATGTGTCGAAAAGAAGATTTCTCGCCTCCTCGTTCACATGTGTATTAAGCCTTTTGTAGTGGGCATCTGCCTGACTCCTTATTTCTTCGGCGACTGTATTCACCCTTAGGTCTCGATGAATATCAGCATTTCTGCAGTACCAGGGAGCATTTACAATGCCTCTTAACACCTTGTTTTGAAAACGTTGTATAATATTACTACTGCCATCATTGGCACATCCCCACAGTTGCGCACCATATGACCATACCGGCTTGATTATTTCTTTATAAAGAAGTAATTTGTATTATATGGACAGGTTTGACCTTCGCCCAATTAGCCACTTCATTTTCGACAATTTCAGATTAAGTTCAATCCTTTTTATTTTAATATTCTCTTTCCAACGTAATCTAGCATCGAGCCTGATGCCAAGATATTTAGCTGTATTTGCGTATGGTATGCAGACATCTAGAACACTTATAGGTTGATAAGTGATTCTTTTGTTTGTAAAATTTACATGAACCGATTTGCCACCGTTTAGTTTTATTCTCCATTTTTTAGTCCAACCTACTACAGAGTTGATTGCATGTTGCAGTTTTAGCGCAGCTTTTTCTGCTGTTTTTTCGACGCATAGTATTGCGGTGTCATCAGCAAAAGAGGCACTCATACTGTTTGGTGCTAACGGTAAGTCTCTTGTATACAGAATATATAAAAGTAGACCTAAGATACTTAAGTTTAAAAGATGAATGAGCTGTTTTTCCATTCTTTAGAAGAGTTGCAGCAATTCCTGACGAAGCAACTGCTATCTTCCCTGATTGCATGCGTACTTCCATTAATCACTGGAAGAGTCTGTCGGAAATCTCCATCAAATACAAATGTTATCCCGCCCATGAGAGCAAATGAAAACAACACAACAAAATGTTGTTTTTGTTATATTCACACCATAACTCCCGCCCTTATCAGTGTTGCAGCTTAGCTAAATGTGAAATAACATTCTCTGTCTAAATTTAACATTCTCTTCATTAATGAATTTTTTTTTGAATTTACGCTCGTAAGTCAGTCAAAAATTAAAATTTTCTATCCTCATTGGATTCTCTTTAAAGTGGTTCAGGCCATTTTTCATTTCATGCTATGGTTTAGCAAGCTATAGCGAACAGACAAAAATCTAACTTATTTTTACATATAAGACCAGCGGACCCGACAGACGATGCGCTGTCTTTAATGGAAAATTTCGAACTTTTTTTCAATAAGCTGTAACAATGTGGACTGTTTTCATGAAATTTATTATAGCGTGTGAGTATGTGTATACTAGGGTGGGTCGATTCCGGACTTTTTTCGATTCGGGATTTCAAATAGTGCGGAAAAGTTGCCTTAGTACTTCCTGATTCCAATGCAACTTTTTGTTTTGAGATCGGATTGCATCTTCAACCCCAACTCCGGCCTTGAAATTTCGGAAATTCGCCTAAAATCGTGAAATTGTCTACCTAGCGCCTGAAATACGCATCTCATGGCAAAATGTATAAAACAAAAGTTATTTGTCACGTCATTTGCTACCGAAATGGTATACGAACCGCTATCATGGCCGTAGGACGAACCGTTCCCGAGATACGAGCGAAAATGCGGCGCATCACAGCTCAAGGTGAAAATCGGCTTGCGGCTACACTTCTTGACGTTGATTTCGCCGAGTGCTATCACTCACATTCATTCACCTACGCCAAAGGACACGTTCGGATAGGTCTCCACACAAATATTTTTCACCGAGTTCGTTCACTCTTGTCGGTGATTTCGGCGAGTTCTATCACTTACATTCATTTCCCTGCATCATACGACACGTTCGGTCTGGTCTCCACATGCTATCTCTTATATTCTCTCAACAGAACACAGAACTCAAAATGTTTGTATCCAAATTTAAGCTTAGACAGAAATGTCCTGTGTTTGGCATATATCCGTAAAATCTCTCTGAGTCCCAGTTACCTACTTATCAGGATGTTCTTTTGTATTATCAGTTTGAAAGATTTCGCATAGGACGACTCCGAGGCGACAATTATGAACCTAGGAGTAAAGAGGTTACAGATATAGTTGCAAAAAAACGAACGCAAGTTGGAAAGGTGGAATCATTCGGAAACTGGAAGAAAGAATAGGTAGGCCATTACAGTGGGTTGTTTGTCTTCTACATTTCAACGAACTTCCATTTCGTGCTCTTTTCGAACACATAGATGGTGTCTCAAAGAGTCCAAATACATTCTCTGGCGACATAGGTAAACTGCTTCCTGATTGTGAGAAATTGCTTGTTGTCAAATTTGAAAGTTTTCCATCCTGCCAATTACCTTCTGAGGTTATTTATCCGACCCAACTTAGCACAGACCAAGCTTATCTCTATAAAATATCAGCAGCTGTTATTTCCGGTCAATGTTCCTCAGATTTAGCGTCGATGCATCCAGGTAACATGTGCAAATCTCGCTGGCTCACCTGTGAAAATGGAATTCTGAGATTATGCATTGCTACTGACAAACCAACAAAGGGAATAAAGATTTTAGTCAAGTACATACTTACTCACCTTTGTGGTTCTCAATAAGATTCAACAGTTCAATCAAAGATGGCTCGTGCCATCTCTATGCTGCAATTCAAAAGTTGAGATACTTACCTGCTAAACTAAACGCAAGGTTGTCGATTCATCCATTCAACAGAATGCTTTCTTTGCTCTTCCAGAAAAGATTCTCCTTAGGATGATGACTGACGAACGGATAGAAGTCAGAAAGTTGGCCCTTGACCGTCTTCTGGCAGCCAGAGAAGCAGAGTCTGACACTGTAAATGGAAGGGTTAGATGTAATAAAGTGCCAAAGCTGAATTTCAAAGCTAATAATTATTACGATATGATTAACTGGAAGACTATTACCTTGACTGTTCCACCAGTTTTTTGTTCAGTTTCTAACGAAGAACTTATAAAAGGGCTGTCGGGAGACACTGCAGAGGTATGGAAATTTAGTGAATTCCCCTCTCACACCGTGGCAGTCGAGAGAACCGTCAAACTGGTGACAGAGGCATCTTCTAGAGTTATTGGCCCCCAATCTCATGATCGTTTTATACGCTCTACACTGAAATCTAGGCAACAAGTGTCAAAGTTTAGTACAAAATCTGATTTTATCAATAAATTTGACACAGATTCAGACTAAAACAAGCCTGACATATGGTTGGTTGGTTGGGTTGGGCTTGGGAGGAACCCGAAGAGCAGCCACCTCCACGGGGTGGGTTCTGGGTGATCAATACAGGTTAGCTGAGAGCTGCAACAATTTTCACCTTGCGCTGTGGCGCGCCGCCTTTTCGCTCGTATCTCGGGAACGGTTCGTCGTACGGCCATGATCACATATACCATTTCGGTAGCAAATGACGTGACAAATAACTTTTGTTTCATACAGTTTGCCATGAGATGCGTTGGGGTTGAAGATGCAATCCGATCTCAAAACAAAAAGTTGCATTGGAATCAGGAAGTACTAAGGCAACTTTTTCGCTCTATTAGAAATCCCGAATCGAAAAAAGTCCGGAATCGACCCACCCTAGTGTGTACTGTTATGAGTGAAATGAAATTTAGAAGCTGTGTTTAGTAAAAATTTTAAGTCGTTTTTATTAAAGGTAAAAAAACTTACACTCAAACTATTTTATTTTATAACATATATTTTTTGTAATTTACATAAACTTAGTTTATCGTAATGCCATTGGATGCACAATATTTTCGGTTAATACTTGAGGTTTATAAGCAAACAAACTCGATAGTTTTCCAACTCTGGAACATGCAAAATATAATTGACTGTGAGAGAAACAAAATATGCGCATGAGGTAAACCTCGTTTTTGCATTTCAATAGAGTAAAGCTAACAACGTGTTGCACCAAATACCGAGTGATGTGTGTCAAATTTATTAAAGATTTAAATTTTTGTTTGAAGATACGTGCAGTGATACCATGGCGATGCATCGATGCTCAAAGTGAAAACAGCAAATTTTTAATTTCATCTTAGCTTGGATTACACGTCATTTTGATAAAAGGATCTGGTTGGCCGTATACACGCACGTAAGTCATAGCGTTTTGAACGTATTCTTGCATATGACGCAGACTATCAATGTATGATAATGGGAGGATATACTTATGTAGTACCGGTGTTGTTGATGACATTTGTTGCATCTACGTTACCGATTATGGCACCAAGCAAATTAATGTACTCTTCAGTACGAAGTTTTGCTTGATTAAATTTTATATATCGTAATATCTTACTTTCGATTTTTACATACATATCCACAATGTACTGATGAAATAGTTGTCTGCATCGGACAATGTTGTTGTTTTTCGTAGAAGTTCATAGCACTAACTGTCTTCATCAGTTCTCCACCTGCACATGAATATATTTATGAGATAAACAGAAATTATTGACTTAAAGAAATTGTAAGATAATCTATAAATTGCACCTTTAGTTGGATTCCTTTGTTAAATTTTTAAAAGATTCCCATCTTCTCCATCTCAAAATATCAACGGATACTGCAAAGCATCGTAAGAAGGATCAGTGCCAACCACGGCTACCCGCTTGAGACAAATATTCCAATACAACTACACATTTTTCTCTATACACTAACACCAACGCACATTTTCGGGTTATTTTTTGTTTACCTAAATGCGATGAAAAAAAGTTTCTTTCATCTCTTGATTTATTTGAATGAGTGCGAAGGAGAAAACATTATGTTTCACTATCAATAGTGACAAAAGAAAATCCCAAAAAGGGTAATAAAAAAACGATTGAAAGACGCATGTCATTCGTGATCGTACTATCGTAAAGGAGGCTCGTACAACAAGAAGGTAAGTGAATGATTTTTTTTAAATAATTTGCAAATAATTACTTCATTTTTTTCAGATATTATTATCATTTTATACAATTAATCTTTCTTCAATATAATTATTATTTATTTTCAGGTATTAATAATCTTTATTTTATTTTCAGGAATTTGTGTTTTATAATATTTTTCCACTCTTTTATTTTCAGGTTTTAAAAATTCTTTTTTTTATTTAATCTTTTTTCAGATATTAAATATTTTTTAAATTAAATATATTTTTATTTGTATAAATTGTAATAAATTTTTTGTCAACATATAAAAAATAAAATAAAATAAAAATTTTGAAAATTAAGAAGTTTAGTTTGAAATTTTAAGAAATTTTAAAAGTAGGAATCAAAAAATGCAACCCTGCATCAGCTGTTTAAAATGCAACCCTGCATCAGCTATTTAAAAAGAGAAAATGCAACCCTGCATCAGCCGTCGATTGGGGATATTAGAGCAGGACAGATATACTTTTTTATATGACACTGCTGAATGAGCGCAACAAAGATGTATGATCACATGTGTACGCACGTGACTGGGTAAAATTGTCGCTCGGCCTATGTTAAAGTACACATGATTACCCTATGGATTACCCACTTTCTTACCCACTGATTATCTGGTTTTTTACCCGCTCATGGTTGGCATGGATGTTTGTTGAAAAAATCTTAAGCGTTTCGAAGATTGAAGATAAAACGTTAGACTCACTGAGATGCGCAACTAAAAGCTAATTGCCTGTGCTTTGGTCGAATTCAAGAATTCCGATTAAAACAGAAAAACGTCCATTCGCGGGTATAGTTTTTATACAATGGAATTCTTTATTACTTTAGTTTCATGAGTTAGCCTAAACTTTAACCTAACGGCTTAGACTATTCGTAAGTACTTTATGTATCCAAAAAAAGGGGGTAAGCATAAGTATGTAGTTATAATTCAATTCAGCAATTTCATAATTCATGGTAATAGAGTATTCTAACACATTGGTAGTAGATGATGGTTTTGTTAATCTATATATATAAAAATAAGTCCGTATATGTACGTCGCCGAACTAATCATAAACGCGTCGTGCGATTTCAACCAAACTTATACACTAGGTAGTAGGCAGTGGCCCATATATGGTTTATGTGAAGTTTGGTTGAAATCCGATAACGCATGTGTGTGCGGTGCGTATGTGAAGTGAGTGTGTTTTTGCCGCAGGCATTTTTGAAGTTATACTTCTTATACGAGTTCGGAAAAGGTTGCGATAGATTCAGGTTGTGCAACCTTGCTCAATATGAATCTAGGCAACCTTGTCTGCGAAGATGTTCGAGCAGCAAGCGAAGCGGTGACAATCGGCGATCGTTTGTTCGTTTCTTTCGGCGCAGCTCCGCTTTTCTGCCAACAACACAATGTTGCCATGCTTATGCTGTTGTTGTCTTTGTAGAACCATGTTTCAATTTTTTGTTGCTGACATATACACATGTGTGCGCATATGTATGTTTGTATGCTTGTGCATTATTGAAGTTATGCTTCTTTTTCTTTCGTTTGTCTTTCATTTCTGCGAATTCTCAACTATTTTGCGTATCTTTTGGTTGAAATACGCTGCGTTGGCCGTTGAAAAGTTAAGGCTATACTTTACAGGATCATTTCAGTAGTTAGTCTTCATTTACATTTTTTGGAAACCGACCCGAGGTGACGAGATATATCGTTTTCTCAGACAGCGTGAGGTATAAGAAGTTCATTTCTAATTTTGTCTTGTGGCATATTAGAAATGATGTTCCTTCGAAAATCGTTCGCTTACAACGGATAAAACGACTTCTGAGTGGTGATTTTAATGAATAAATTCCTTTTGGTTGAAATGCTCTGCGTAGGCCGTTGAAAAGTTAAGACTATACTTCTCAGGATCATTCATTCCTTTCATTTCTTCAAAGAAATTAATGATCTTTAGAAATATGCATATTTGCATTATTTCGTTGTCATTTCCATATTCGCAGCAATAGAATTTCTATGGCATAAGTAAAGTAATGGCCGCCGATTGTCACCCCTTGCCGCTGTAGCAGCTTCGCCTACAAACATGTGTAAATATGTATGTATGTATACGTATGATCGTGAATACATATCGACGCAGATTTTTGCGAGAAGCACCAGAAAGTTGTGCAAGTTATGATTTTTGGCTTTTGCCATCGTCGCGAAAAAACGACTTGTTGGCAAAGGCATGCTCGGGGAGATGTTACGGCCTCTGTTTCTATGAATGAAGCGAGATCGCTTGTGGAATTTGCGCCTGCGTTCATGAATGAAATCGTTTTTGTTGTAAAATTTACTACACTTGTTCTTCGCCAATTTGGCTGCCATATTGACTTGTGAAGATCAATTTTTTGTTGGTGACTTATTCATATGTGTACGCATATGTATGTTTGTATGCTTGTGCATTATTCGGCAATGTATGCAAATATATGTACATATAAGTATATATGAATGTATGAACATGCAAGTCAATGCGCGCACATGTAATAAGTATGATTTCAATTTCTGTACGCGGACATGCGTATACATACATACACTCATATGAGCATGTGCAGATACACAAGATAGGTTAGAAGATGTATGCCTTTTAACATCGTATACTATACAAATAAATATTTTTCTTACTAATAGAAATTAAATTTATCACAGCAATATACATAATATACATATACATAATTATAAAATGTGAATTTAAGTTTTCTAGTTTTCTTTCAAAAA
>NW_026089624.1:966399-992807 GCF_024586455.1 Bactrocera neohumeralis
CTATTTCTGTAACCTCTTGCTCCTATGTTCATAATTGTCGCCTCCGGAGTCGCCCTATGCGAAATCTTTCAAACTGATAATACAAAGAACATCCTGATAAGTAGGTAACTGGGACTCAGAGAGATTTTACGGATATATGCCAAACACAGGACATTTCTGTCTAAATTTAAATTTGATACAGTCATTTTGAGTTCTGTGTTCTGTTGAGAGAATATAAGAGATAGCATGTGGAGACCAGACCAGTCCGAACGTGTCGTGTGGCGCAGGAAAATGAATGTAAGTGATAGAACTCGCCGAAATCACCGACAAGAGTGAACGAACTCGGTGAAAAATATTTGTGTGGAGACCTATCCGAACGTGTCCTTTGGCGTAGGTGAATGAATGTGAGTGATAGCACTCGGCGAAATCAACGTCAAGAAGTGTGGCCGTAAGCCGATTTTCACCTTGCGCTATGGCGCGCCGCATTTTCGCTCGTATCTCGGGAACGGTTCGTCCTACGGTCATGATCACGTATACCATTTCGGTAGCAAATGACGTGACAAATAACTTTTGTTTTATACATTTTGCCATGAGATGCGTATTTCAGGCGCTAGGTAGACAATTTCACGATTTTAGGCGAATTTCCGAAATTTCAAGGCCGGAGTTGGGGTTGAAGATGCAATCCGATCTCAAAACAAAAAGTTTGCATTGAATCGGAAGCAAGGCAACTTTTTCCCATTAAATCCCGAATCGAAAAAGTCCGTGTTGTCGACCCACTCAAATCGACATACTCACACGCTATAATAAATTTCATAAAACGTCCAGTGTTACAGCTTATTGAAAAAAGTTCAGAAATTTTCCATTAAAGTCTTACAGCGCATCGTCTGTCGGGTCCGCTGGTCTTATATGTAAAAATAAGTTAGATTTTTGTCTGTTTGCTTAGCTCCTGCTAAACCATAGCATGAAATGAAAATGGCCTGAACCACTTTAAAGAGAATCAATGAGGATAGAAAATTTAATTTTTGACTGACTTTGATTTTTGCGTAAATTCAAAAAAAATTCATTAATGAAGACAATTTTGCAATTTAGACAGAGAATGTTATTTCACATTTAGCTAGCTGCAACACTATACTTTTATATATCGGAGTTATGGTTAAATGAATATAACAAAAACAACATTTTGTTGTGTTGTTTTCATTTGCTCTCATGGGCGGGATAACATTTGTATTTGCTGGAGATTTCCGACAGACTCTTCCAGTGATTAATGGAAGTACGCATGCAATCAGGGAAGATAGCAGTTGCTTCGTCAGGAATTGCTGCAACTCTTCTAAAGAATGGAAAAGTTGCAATATATTCATCTTTTTTCTACTTTCCGTATACTTAGTCTACTTTTATATATTCTGTATACAAGAGACTTTGTTAGCACCAAACAGTATGAGTGCCTCTTTTGCTGATGACACCGCAATACTATGCGTCGAAAAAACAGCAGAAAAAGCTGCGCTAAAACTGCAACATGCAATCAACTCTGTAGTAGGTTGCACTAAAAAATGGAGAATAAAACTAAACGGTGGCAAATCGGTTCATGTAAATTTTACAAACAAAAGAATCACTTATCAACCTATAAGTGTTCTAGATGTCTGCATACCATACGCAAATACAGCTAAATATCTTGGCATCAGGCTCGATGCTAGATTACGTTGGAAAGAGAATATTAAAATAAAAAGGATTGAACTTAATCTGAAATTGTCGAAAATGAAGTGGCTAATTGGGCGAAGGTCAAACCTGTCCATATAATACAAATTACTTCTTTATAAAGAAATAATCAAGCTGGTATGGTCATATGGTGCTGCTTCCTTAAATGTGCTCACTTGGCAGTAGTCAACTCTTCAAAACTTTTCAAAACAAGGTGTTAAGAGAATTGAAATGCTCCCTAAGTACTGCAGAAATGCTGATATTCATCGAGACCTAAGTGTGGTTTGCATTTACAGTGCCGAAGACACACACACACTCAGGCAGATTCCCACTAAAAAGGCTGCTACACATGTGAACGAGGACCAGAAATCTTCTGTGCTTTTCGACACATGCCGCTCTAGTTGATTATGTCTAAAAAAACCACGCCTAGCTTAGTTGACTAAATATAAAGAAATTAATTAATTAAATATATGTGTGTGTGTGATGTGGGCGTATTAATTCTCTCGATGAATTTTGTGCTATTAACTTATTCAAATCAAACGTTTCCGCATGCGAAAATAGTTGTATTGATATCAAACATTGTTAAAGTTTTGGTTTTGTTATAAAAAAAAAAAGTCTTTTAAACTTTCGTTATCCATAAATCTTGAACATGTTCTATCCGTAAAAATGGGCCTCCATTATTGACGATTGCGAGACGCCTGTATTGATTATTTGGAGCAATTGGCTACAAACAATTTTTCACATTTTTCGCTTGAAAAAGGTCATAGATGAAATAAAACTGAAACATACACTGAAAAAAGTTATGGATGCTGTGAAATACATGTCAAATAATAACAAATATTGCATCTGCACTGGCCAAATGTTTATAAATAAGGAAAAATCAGTTGTAAATATCTTTATCAGAAACAAAGTCCCACAACCAGTGTTCAAAGTCAATTGATAGCAAATTCGAATCAACTTAAGAAAAATGAAACACATCCGATTTACAATCCAAAACATCTGCTCCATTGCAGAATTGTTGAGATATATAAATGACCCACGAAAGTTATATTACTCACCCTGACGCAGTGCTGCGTAAGAGCCTGTGGTGATTTACATCCATATCCAAATGTACTTTTAAAACGAGGGTGGGCCAAAAGAAACCAAGAGGTGTAAAAGTTTAATAACTTTTTCGTTTATTAATTTTTTTTTTATTGAAATTAAATGGAAAGCGGTATCGGCTTATGATAGACAATTTTTTACGTCCTGCTCCTGAAAACAGACCTGGTATGTGGTTTCAGCAAGACGGAGCTCTTCCCATACTGCCCGAGACACAATGCCACTTAAGTCAAATTTTTGAAGGGAAATAATTTCCAGAAATTCGGAAATTATTTGGCCAGCGCGATCGTCAGATTTGACAGCACCCGATTATTTTCTTTGGGATTATTTGAAGGAGCGAGTGTATGTGAACAAGCCAGCGACAATCCTTGAACTCAAGGCAAACATTGGTGCAGAAATTCGAACGCTACAGCCACAAGTTTTGAAAGATTTTATGGAAAATGCTCTAAAAAGAGACATCATTTTTCATACTTGGTGTAAAAAAATTTCCCTTTTGTATATTATATAGTCTGAAAGAAAAAAATAAAAAAAAATTAATAAACGAAAAAGTTATTAAACTTTTACACCCCTTGGTTTCTTTTGGCCCTCCCTGTATATTTTAAAGACAATTCCATATAAGAGAGCTTTTCAAACGTAGTGAAAGCCAACACAACGGAATTGCCCCAAAATCAACCCAATGGAAGCGTTGAAACTATTATTACACAATTTAAGTCTACAATGTTGCAAACTTTTTTTTGTAAAAATTAGCGAATTGAATATGTGGAATGCTAACTATGGACGAAAATATTACAGATGTAATGCTATTGTCACAAACTCATCTTACAACTACAATGTTTTATACTTTCGCAACAAAATTGCTAAGGAGAGTATTATAGTTTTGTTCATAACGGTTGTTTGTAAGTCCTAAAACTAAAAGAGTCAGATATAGGGTTATATATACCAAAGTGATCGGGGTGACGAGTAGAGTTGAAATCCGGATGTCTGTCTGTCCGTCCGTCCGTCCGTGCAAGCTGTAACTTGAGTAAAAATTGAGATATGATGAAACTTGGTACACGTATTTCTTGGCTCCATAAGAAAGTTAAGTTCGAAGATGGGCAAAATCGGCCAACTGCCACGCCCACAAAATGGCGAAAACCGAAAACATATAAAGTGTCATAACTAAGCCATAAATAAAGATATTAAAGTGAAATTTGGCACAAGGATCGCATTAGGAGGAGCATAAGTGCGTTAACCGACTAACAAAAAACGTCAGAAACACTAAATTTTACGGAAAAAATGGAAGAAGGAAGCTGCACCCAGGCTTTTTTTAAGAATTGAAAATTGGAGTGGCGTCGCCCACTTATGGACCAAAAACCATATCTCAGGAACTGCTTGACCAATTTCAATGAAATTCGGTATATAATATTTTCTTAATACCCTGATGACATGTACGAAATATGGGTGAAATCGGTTCACAACCACGCCTTCTTCCAATATAACGCTATTTTGAATTCCATCTGATGCCTTCTCTGTATAATACATATATACATTAGGAGCCAATGATAGCGGAATAAAACTTTACACAAATACGGTATTTGAAAAATATGTAAATGACGGATAATGAAATCTCGATTATCACTTTATCATGCGAGAGTATAAAATGTTCGGTGACACCCGAACTTAGCCCTTCCTTACTTGTTTTATATTGGGGTTTAGACTCTATGTTACAAACCACCCAGATGGAAAGGCACATGGTGGAACAGCAGTGTTGTTTAGAAAACGATTAAACCATCATGCTTTAGAATCTCATGCTACAGCGCAGTTACAAGCTAAAATATTATCTATAAAAAGTCGATGCGGGGACTTAAACCTGACGGCTGAATACTGCCCACCTCGATTTAAAATTCTTCTTCTTCTTAATTGGCGTAGACACCGCTTACGCGATTATAGTCGAGTTAACAACAGCGCGCCAGTCGTTTCTTCTTTTCGCTTCGTGGCGCCAATTGGATATTCCCAGCCAGGTCCTTTTCCACTAGGTCCTTCCAACGGAGTGGAGGTCTTCCTCTTCCTCTGCTACCCACGGCGGGTACTGCGTCGAGTACTTTCAGAACTGGAGCGTTTTCATCCATCCGGACAACATGACCTAACCAGCGTAGCCGCTGTCTCTTAATTCGCTGAACTATGTCAATGTCATCGTATATCTCGTACAGCTCATCGTTCCATCGAATGCGATATTCGCCGTGGCCAATGCGCAAAAGACCATAAATCTTTCGCAGAACTTTTCTCTCAAAAACTCGTAACGTCGACTCATCGGTTGCTGTCATCGTCCAAGCCTCTGCACCATATAGCAGGACGGGAAGTATGAGCGACTTATAGTGTTTGGCTTTTGTTCGTCGAGAGAGGGCTTTACTTTTCAATTGCCTACTCAATCCGAAGTAGCACCTGTTGGCAAGAGCAATCCTGCGTTGGATTTCCAGGCTGACATTGTTGGTGGTGTTAATACTGGTTCCTAAATAGACGAAATTATCTACAACTTCAAAGTTATGACTGTCAACAGTGACGTGAGAGCCAAGTCGCGAGTGCGACGACTGTTTGTTTGATGACAGGAGATATTTCGTCTTGCCCTCGTTCACTGCCAGACCCATTTTCTGTGCTTCCTTGTACAGCCTGGAGAAAGCAGAACTAACGGCGCGGGTGTTGAGGCCGATGATATCAATATCATCAGAATACGCCAGCAGCTGTACACTCTTATAGAAGATGGTACCTTCTCCATTTAGTTCTGCAGCTCGAACTATTTTAAACTATTGACAGACATCTAATTTAAAGACTTTTTTTGGAACGTTAGGTCATAGATTTCTAGCAGGTGGAGATTACAATGCAAAACACATATATTGGGGCTCACGACTAATTAACCCGAAAAATATCTGTATTACTCTATTATAAACAGGCCTACTAACATTGACATAATATTCGTAGTAAGCAGATATATTGGCCTACTGATCGTAACAAAATACCAGATTTAACTGATTATGCTGTAATCAAAAATATAGATAAATCGCACATAACAGTACACGTACTGACCTATCTTCTAATCACTCTCGTAGATCCAAAAGTTACACCCATCTTATAAAACGAATTGACTAAAATATAAAAAATATGGGAGTAGCTACATTAAGATTGAGTACAAAACAAATACAGGAAGAGATATTGACGAACCCATAAGAGAGTTCATTGATATAATAACCAACACAGCTGTTTTGGCAACACCAAACAAAAACTACTTGTATAAGCCGCCTGGTCGCAGAAAAATCACTAATAGAGAAATGGAAAAGCTTGTAAATGAAAAAAGGTGTGTAAGATGAGAGTGGTAGATAAACCGCTCTTCTTCAACTCAGCTTCAATTAAAATCAGCTGTACGTATATTAAAAAGCGCTTAAACGAGAGGAAGAACTCAACACCGAAACGGATATAAAGAAACTGTGTTCAAATTCAAGCAATCGAAAATCTCTATAGAAAGCCTAAAAGTCCATGAAGCCATCAGTCAACTCCAACATCCCTATACGAAACTTGGGCGGAAATTGGTCCTGAAACGACGAGAAAAATGCTAATTGTTTTGCAAATCATCTGGAAAGGTTATTTCAATCAAGTTGCCGCAAAAAGAACTTTAAGCTGTGAATCTTACCAAATACAGCTAACGAGTCGCTCGGGTTTTTTAAGACTTCACCTTCTGATATTTTTATAAAAGAATTTAATCTAAAAATATCGCCAGGACATGACAATATTACCCCAAATATGCTAATTTAATTACCAAATATTGCTGTAGAAGTCCTCTCTTTACTCTTCAATGCACTTCCTACTTTCGGATACTATCCAATTTCATGGAAAAAGTCCCAGATTATCTTGATATATAAACCTTGGAATTACTTAACACAGCCGTGATGCACAGCATGAAGGCCTGATATATAATATTAAAAACATTCTACCTTTGGAATTGCATAAACCGTTGGAGTCTTATTTCAGAAATAGAGACTTTATGGCTGAAGTGGGAGATTTCATATATACAGAAAATCTTCCTACAGCTAATGATGTATAGACTGCAACATTTGCGGATGGCACAGCTTTGGTGAGCCGTAACAAATGCCACTTAAAAGCATCAAGAATATTAGGGGAGCCCTTAAGTTCTGTCGAAGAATGGCTGTTTTTGCATGATCCAAAAGCGTTGCAAGCCTTTTGAATGCATTTTTCCGGGAAGGAAGAATTCGCACGCTGCTATATCAGGTGAATACGGGGAGTGGTTAATGGTTAAAATGTGATTTTTGGTCAAATAATCGTCCTTTGAATGTTGGATTCTGAACAATTTTTTGTCGTCAGTCAATTTGTACGGAACAATTCGTGCACACACCTTTCGTAACCTCAAACGTTAGGTCAAATTGCGACTGATTTTTAATGAATTCACGCACAGTTTTGATGGAATTTCTGGTGATCACGGATTTTGATTAGCCCACATGTTGATCGTCATTTATGTCCTCACAACCACTTTGAAAACGTTGAAACCACACGTGCACTCTGCTACAGGATAGGAAATCATTGCCATAAGCTTGTATCATCAATTGAAACGTTTCGGAAAAGTTTTACCAATTTCAAACAAAAGTTTAATGTTGGCTCTTTTTTCGAAGCTCATTTTCGCACCGATAACACAAACATACTGACACTTAAAACGCAATAACTTCACTTCCAATCTATGAAATGTCATTAAATTCACTCACTGGACAATCGATAAAGATAGCAAATTCTAATGCACCAGTAGACATATGTATATGTGGCTACACCAGGTAGCGCTATATTCAAAAAGTCCTGTTTACTTTGGAACACACCTTGTATTTTAGTCCCACAAGTGAATGAAGTAACTTATCTTGGTATTCACCTAGATAGAAGACTTACGTGGACAACATTATCTAACAAAATAGCTTGCATAAAAATAAGGGGTGCAAATTTAAATTTGCTTTTAAATAAATACTCTAAACTTAGCCTAGGCAACAAAGTGCTTTTATATAATGTAAAAGAAGAGATATGTCTGCGTACTAAGGAGCTAAATACCACCAAAAGAGCTCTATCACCTGTTCGAGCTTGTCTAGTTGTTAAAGAGATTTAAGATTTTATAACTTATTGTTAGGCTTTTAAAACAGAAAGCAGATATAATAAATACAGGAATATTGAAAAAGAAGTTCGGTCCCTTTTAAACCCGACCCTTAAAATTACGAACTGAAACTGCTAATCACGTATCTCAACACTTATCGTATTTGTAACATAAAAAATAACTTAAATTATGATTTTTTTGATAATGTTTTGTTTGCAATAGACTACAATCATTGCACCAAAGTTAGCAAATTCATCTCATGTGTAAGACTTAAGTGGCACCATATAACAATCTAAGTATAGTTCTAAAAATTATCCTAGCTTATTTCAAAGTTCCAATCAAAATACAATTATTTCGCAGATTTTCCAAAAAAATACTACTTTACACTACTACGACCCTAGCTTCACTCAACATTGCATACGAACAATTTTTTACCTGAACTTTTCTTGCGCACAGTCGTTTTTTGCATAAAGTTTTTTTTTTTATGGATACGCCAAAGGTGGCTGTGAATCTTCAAAAGATATTGTTGGCCCGTACCAACAATTATGCCCGATTCGCATACAGCGCATACGTGCTAACCCTTGCCCACAGACCTGTGTTTCCCTGCGGAACTACCTATGGGGCTTTCCTTCGCAGGGCAGGTATTGTTAAAGTATGTAGCAGCTCTTTTGTATTTAATTTCTTATTTTGTCATACGTTTGCAGCTTCTCGGGACTGCACTCTCGGTCTTACAGCGATTTCATCTTCTCGCAGCCTTTGCATAATATATGCTATCATACATACCATATCCCACGCTAGGTGGAAAGTTAGCATAAAATTTACTACGTCCCTTGAACGTATGGGTAAGGGCTTTTATCGGAAAGTATTTGCCTATCCTTTTGGAAGCGGACACATTCCACCAGTACGTGATCTGCCGTTTCTATATAATTTTCGCAGTGCATGCAGAGAGGAGATTCCACATGCTTGAATTTGTACAAATAGTTTCTAAAGCAGCCGTGACCAGATAGAAACTGCGCGAGGTAGTAGTTCACCTCCCCATGTTCCCGCGTAACACATTGTCTAATATTGGGTATCAGAGAGTGGGTCCACCTTCCTTTCGTTGAGGTATTCCATCTCTCCTGCCATTTCCGGAGGCATTTTTCGTTGATTTTTGCCAGTTGTTGTTTATATTGGCTAGGTGACATGTTAGCCCTCATATCGCGGACTGATGAGCTACGTTCTGCTGCTATGTCTATAGGGAGTCTTCCCGATATAATATGGATTGCATCATCCGACACTGTTCTGAATACACAGCAAGTTCTCAATGACGCCAGTCTGTGAACCGAGGCAACGCCTCTCATATATGAGCTATGTTTAATAGCAGATATCCAAATTGGCGCCGCGTACAGAATGATGGAGGTACTGATGCTTGTCAGCAGCTTTCTGTCTGGGGCCTCGCACATTGGGCATTATTCTCGCTATAGCCGACACGGACCTCGCCGCTTTGGTGTGTGTGGCCATTAGGTGCTGCTTAAACGACAGCCTATGATCCAGGGTTACTCCAAGATATTTTAGATGTGGACTTGACTTTATTGTGTGCCCATCAATATATATCTCAATTGTTTCCACCTTTTTTCGACTACTCATCAAAATAACCTCCGTTTTGTGAGCAGCTAGTTGTAAGCCAGCGGTCTCGAGCCATCTTTTAACATTGCCGATGCTTTCACTACATTTGTTCTTCGCCTCGTCTAGAGTTTTCGTCCGCATAACCTACTATGTTTACTGCATCTGGCATCGCGACTCTCAGAACCCCATTGCACACCACGTTCCAGAGTACAGGGCCGAGGACTGACCCTTGCGGAACACCGCCTGTGACTTTATATGTTTCAGGTCAACATTCTGTTTCGTATACTAATACTCTGCTGTCAAAGTAGCTTGCCACAATTCGGATAAGGTAGTCCGGAACCTTTAACTCTGTCAGAGCTCTAATAATTAGGGTCCAGTTCGCTGAATTGAAGGCTTTTTGATATCCAGGGTAATCACAACGCAGTATTTTTTGTCACCCCAGCGCCATCTAGTCCCTTCCAATGCTTTTCCCGCTATTCTGGTAACCGCATTTATCCCATCCACTGTGCTTCGTCCATTCCTGAAACCGAATTGCATTGAATTCAACCCAGCGTCTCCTTCCGTATATTTCTCGAGTCGCTTGCAGATAATTGTCTCAAAAACTTTTCCAGCCGTATCAAGCATACATAAGGGCCGATATGACGGGGGTTCTTCTGGAGGTTTATAACCTTTGGGGAGAAGAACGAGGCGTTGACGCTTCCAACATTTGGGGAAGATCCCTTCCTTCAAGCAGCTTGTGTATGCATTTTGGAACAATGTTGGCTTTCTCTGGATGATGCGCTTAGTTACGAAATTGGGTATTCCGTCCAGGCCGGGTGCTTTGCCTATCTTGATTCTTTTCACCGCATGTTGTATTTCTTCGTGGGGCACTTCAGCGATTTCGTCCGGGTTAGTTTGAAGAATTGGCACTTGCATAGGTTCGCATCTTGGGAATAAACTACTGACTATGTTAGGTGGTGGGCTTCTTGATCTACCTATTTTCTTCATTACGATTCGGTAGGCTCTTCCCCAAGGGTCGTTATCTACCTCTGAGATAAGTTGGTTAAAGGCGTTTATTTTGCTTTTGGCTATGGCCTTATGGAGTTCTTTCCTTTTTTTCCGGAAGTTTATTAGAAATTCCGCGAAATCCTCTCTTCGGAGCTTGAGACATTCAGCTCTCAATTGAGCGATTTCTTCGGACCACCAGTATAGTGGGGCTTTGTATCCTCCGTCTTTTCTTCGTGGCATCGGGGCATCGGCTACCGTTACTAGTGATTTTGTTATGTGTTGTATCTGGTTCCGAGCGTTCCCTTGTAAGTCCTCGTTTACTTGGCTAATGGCGTATTCGAGCATTTCTGTATCACAGACTTTTGTTTTCCAGCGTCTTATTACGCTTTTGGGTGCGAAAATACCAGAGTTTTGCTTATTCTGTATACTGATATCAAAAATTATAGCTTGGTGATCACTATGTGTATACACGTCCGAAACTCTTCATGTGGTTTGGGCTGCAATCGACGAGTTTACGAAGGTGAGGTCATTATACGATGACGCTCTTCCTTTGATAAAAGTTGACTTGTATCCGTTGTTAAGGAGTACAAGATTAAGATTTGCAAGTGATGATAGTAGAGCTGTGCCCCTCGCGTTTGTGACCATACTCCCCCATTCAGCCGCCCATGCATTAAAGTCGCCAGGTGTCTAGTGGTGTCTTTCCTCTTGCGCGCGACGTGAGCCTTAAGAGCATATCCTGGAATTCAAAAAGGGATAGGCTAGGAGCGGCGTAGCAACTATAAAAATATATGCCCTTTATCTTTGCGTACACGAAGCCTTTTTCTTTAATAGTCTGCGGTTTTCGTCAACATTGCTTGGGCCGCCGAACAATGGTTTTGATTTAACTGAAGACACCTCATCATTGTGGTCTTGCAGCAGCCTTTTTATAAGCTGGGCAGCTAAAGCTACCAGTCGAGAGCTTATTTGTCCCTTGTGGGCATAAGAGACATAGTGGCTCCTTACTGCATCCTTTTGCGGCATGCCCCTTTTCTCCACATCTATAGCATGAGCCGGTGAGATCTCTGCTGCTTTTACAGCTACGCGATATATGGCCAAACTCAAAGCATTTGAAGCATCGGATAGGTCTTGTAATTTCCCGGACCCTACAATTAACCCAGCCTATTTTTATTTTGTTTGCGCATAGGAGTTTTTTTGATGTTGCCAAAGGGACACTAATAATAACAATTTGCGTTTCATCTTTAAGCCGTCGCATAGTTTTGCTGGCACTATGTTCTACGTTCTCTTCGTCGGTAAATTTGTCGTTTATGGACAAACATACTTCCTCGGCTGTCGTTGCCTCATCTAAATCTCTAATTTCTAGAGTAACTGCTTGAGCTAGAACTTTAACTTCTACCATGTCTTTTAGGACCTCTACTGCGCGTTCTTTGAGTATTTTAGAGGGCTTTTTCGTTTTTCCTTTAAGTTTTAGCAGAAGTTCATCTTTCGCTGTTCTCCTTGCTTTGCTCAGGCTGTCACCGAGGTCTTGAAGTCTGGGGTCTGATTTCATTTTCTTTAGCATTTCAGCATAAGACATCTCACTGGTCTTCGAAATCACCAGAGCTTCTGTGCGCTTCAGTTTCCGTTTTGGGATCATTGGTTCAGCTTTTTTCAGTCGCTTGTTTTTCACCAGTTGCCATTCGGGTGCCTGATCTTCCGGAGGAGGGGCTGCACTGTCAGGTATTTTCATTTGTTGCGTTTTACCAGAGTCATTTCGTCTCTTACTCTTTGACGTTTCTTTCTCATTTTCAAGCTTCCTCTTCGCTTGCATCGCAATCACAAACCACGGCGAAGTTTGGGACGTGTTTTCCCTCCTTTCACAGGGGTTTGGATTGGTAGCACGCTCAGAGGCAGCTAGCTCATATAGTGAAGTTATCCGACCTATTGTGTCCCTCATGGCCTGGTGGATCGACCGTCTCTTTCCATCCTCAAGCATTGTAACCAGATTGCCAATCTGTTCGCCGAGTTGATAGAAGGCTGGCATATTTCCTCCAGTAATGAATTTCCTTGCCACAGGAGTTACATTTAGCTGCTTGTCTTGTTCAACACCTGCTGTTGCGCTGCTTTCGTGGTTGGTATGTAGTGGCGGTGTTCGCATTACATTTGTGCTTCGTTTAAAGGTCCTGTGCTCGTTTACATTCTCAAATTCGGCTTCAGTGATATTGTTGATATGGTTTGTGGTGTTTATTTAGTTGGGTCCCCCTTGAGGCCGCTGGGATGATCCCGTGATTATCTTTGCAATGCAGGGAGGTCACGCAAGGGTTGACGTAGGTCCTTATGGGTACATACGTTCAGTGCCAGATCAGCGTTAATCGGGAGCAAGGCTCAACAGAAATTACAGCGCCAACTCAATGACGGCAAGCATCGAACGTACCTTGAGGCCTTGCAGGGGTTTTAGAGGGGACGGAAGGCAGACGCAACATTAGCCGGTGAGCCATTTCGGCAAGATTTCACTCCGCTTACTAAAGTCACCGAATGCTACGTCTGTCAGCTCCAATGTGTAAATTTTGAAAACCGTTTCCAGTAGATTTTCACCAGAGTCTTACTGGGCTTAGAATCTGGTATCCGTTTTGAAAGAATTATTCCAATTTTCGTGTGTTGTTGGTTGGTTCAGCCGCTCCTGACCTGGAGGCAGACGCTGCCCAGCGAGCCGCTCAATATGAGTCAGACGCTCCCGGGATTTTTCTTTGTTTGACACGTAGTTTTGGGCGGTGTCGGTTCGCCCCATCACAGAGACTTCGTCGGGTAGATATAGCCTTTTAAGTTATACCCTCCATCTCTGCTGCTTTGGTCGGGGACTGCTTATTGGTTATTCGCAGCTAACCTTCATATCTGGAGGCCGTTCAACTATCCGCCACCTGCTGGTCCCCACAGTAGCCCAATCAACCAAATGTGAAAACGAATAAACTAAATTGACAGAAAATAATCTAAAGCTAAATACAAAAGGGAACCTTGCAACCAACATTCAACACTGCTGAGGAATAAACCACACAAAACAGAAAAATATACTTAGAGTTAGTTACAAGAATATATGTACATACATATATTGGAACTATTCTAATAACTTTTTAAATTATATGCTGGGCAGTGCCTTCTTCCCAATTAAGGATTCGGACATTCCAAATGCATGCCCTTAAATCATAGTCCTTATAACCCAGTGAACAAGCCTGCGGAAGGATGTTTCGGTTTCTCTCTTTAGCTCGCCTTAAAACGAGTGTGTTTTGGCTACTTGGTCTAAGACCGGAAGTCGTGACAGCTTGAGCCATATGTAGAAGAAACATTTCTGGTCACTCCCAAGTGAATGACAATCAGAGAACTTTTCTCACTTGCGTCAACTTCTACATATAGCTCCATCTTTCTTTTAAACCGCGAAAATTGTTCAACCCCCAATTTGGACCCCAGTACCTACAGTTGACCATTAACCGGAATTATCAGTCAATGTGTAAGAAGTATAACTGAAACTCAGGGAAAATCCATTCTTGACAACAGCATGTTTGAATGTTAAAAATCGGTTAAATCGGGTAAATACTTCTCTTAGCTCTCATATACCGAATACAAAGATTTTCGATCTTTATACCGCATATATCGGCCAATAGGTGAAAAAATGAGAGACCATCTTTTAGTTAGTTTATAGTGCTCAAATTGATACAATCAGGCGAAAACTTGGCCTAGCTCCCATATAACTAACATCAGAATTTTCGAACATCCGCCTGACTACTCACAATTCCCATATGCTTCATATAATGGTTTTTGACTTTATACCGTTAAAGTTGGAAAAATTTGATATTTTAACGAAAATAAATGGACAAGTTTTCTTAAAAATAATGTCGTTTAGCGATAGGTTAGAAGGAAATTGGTTTTTATCTTGGTCTAAACCTCATATCTCTAAAATAAAGAACTTCGATTCTCTGGTTGTTTTCAACATTAACTCCATATATTAAATTTAGCCTCTTCGCGACATATTTACATATTTACTTGTATATATAAGGGCTATGGTTCATGCAAGTTACAAGAAGATAAAATGTTCGGTTGCACACGAACTCAGACCTTTTAATTTGTTTTGATGAAATTTACAACTTCTTTATTTGTTGTTGGTTAAATTTGACTTTTATGTTGAAGTTTCCAGCAGTCGTAAGGTACCATGGAACGCGAATGAACTGAATGTTTTAGCTAATATCTTTGTCCAAGATCCGTCGGCCTTTTAAGGGAAGGATTTGACAAAATTTGTTCCGTGATATTTGTAACACCTTTCCAAAGGGTAAGTGGGTCTGTGTTTTGAATTGTTTCATTCTATTGCTGAGAGGCTTTGCTAATATGTACAGTTCTGTTTTGAATTGAGGAAATCCCGAATTTCGTTTTATAAGTTGATTATTATAATTTTGTAAATTTATCTACTTCAACTTCCAAAGTTTGTAATGTTGCATTTTTTTCTGTAAAGTTAATATTTTTGTCTAGTACTAAAAGTCCGTATGTTTGTTTGATAGATATGACGGTAGCTCGATTTCTCTTAAGGGGTCATTTAGCATTTGATATACAGGTGAATGATACGAATTTAGATCAAAGCGATTCTCCACAGTAATGAAGTTTTTGAATATTTGGCGACATTCAAGGTGTACGGACGTGTTTTGTATTTCACTCCATGTATTCAGATTTTGCAAAAGTAAACAATCAAAAATAATAAAGAAAAAACAAACAATCGAAAAAAAAATCAATGCACACAAATTGCTAATAATAATATAAACAAATAGTGAACAAAACAAATAGATAAAATAAAAAACAAAAAACAATAATGAGTGCTTCGCAGCCTCAATAACAAGGCCGTGGGCATTCCTTAAATGCCTATTTCAGCTTTGTCGAGGCGACAAAAACAACGTCTGGCAAAAAACAATGTAACGGCGATGATGAGTCATCGCAGCGATCAGCTGAAAAGGAAAGTAAGCAAAGTTCGCAGTCAGCAGAAGCAGCAGTAAACAGCATTCGGGCAACAACAAATCCACTGACAGCAGCCACTATGCAGGTACCTGCAAGCACCCGGACAGCGAAGGAAAACAAAATGCAAGGTGAGAATGTACCAAGCAAAAAAGAGCCATCAGACTGATATTGATCGCTACATTAATGTAAAAAGGAAATCGAGTCGTATTAAATCAGCGGTCAATACCAAAAAGTTTCTACCAGGAACACCAAATGGTAATAAGCCAGAAATTCTTGATGGTAATAGATTTGCCTTACTGGGCAAAGAGCCTAACGACGATGCAAAGGGTACCACCACAGCCGTGAATGCCAAACCCCCTCCAATATATTTGCGTGAGTGTAGCTCAAATGCGCTTGTTTCCAAAATAAGCAATATGATAGGCACAAACAATTTTCACATTGTGTCCTTGAAAAAAGGTAACATGGATGAAACAAAAATTCAAGCATACACTGAAAAAAGTTTCATGGATGTTGTAAAATTTTTATCAAATAATAACAAGAATTACTACTCTTACCAACTAAAGAGCTCAAAAGGCCTAGTTGTTGTCATAAAAGATATAGAATATTCGGTAGACTCTAACGATGTTAAAGAAGCACTGGAAGAAGGTGGTTTTAGCACTAAGTCAGTAGTAAATATTTTTAACAGGAACAAAGTCCCACAACCAATGTTCAAAATAGAATTGATGCCAAATTCTAACCAACTAAAGAAAAACGAAATACACCCGATTTACAATTTCAAATCGCAGAATCATCGTTGAGGAACCACATAAGAGAAATAGTCCAGTACAATGTACAAACTGCCAAGAGTATGGACACACGAAAGCATATTGCCCTCTACGCAGTGCCTATACAAATGTACTAAAAAAAAAGGATTTAAATAAAAAATGCAGCAATTGTGGAGGTAATCACACTGCTAACTACAGGGGTTGCCCTGTACATAAAGATTTGAAATCGAAGTTGTCACAGGACATTCAAGCACGTCGTCACCAAATGATGAATATTCTTTCTAATGAAAATATTGAAGTCCCTATTTCAAAACCAGTAAATCTTAAAAACAATGCTACACAAAGAAGCTATACAAATGTGGTGAAACGCAATACTGCACAAATCAAAATATGATTCAAGAGATAATCAAATCACAAAACCAAATGTTGAAAACTTTTTTAAGTAGAAAATTAGTGTATTGAACATTTGTTTATGGAATGCAAACGGTGTTAACCAACATAAATTGGAACTTGTTAGATTTCTGGATGAAAATAAAATTGATGTATAACATTGACAATAGCATGGTCAGAAACTCATCTTACGAACAAAAACAATTTCTTTATACCGCGATTTAGAATCTATGTCACAAATCACCCAGATGAAAAGGCACATGGAGGAATAGCAGTGTTGGTTAGAGAACGATTAAATCACCACGCATTAGAATCTTATGCCACAGCGCAATTAGAAGCTACATCAATAACTATAAAAAATCGCTGCGAAAACTTAAACCTGACGGCCATATACTGCCCACTTCGGTTTAAAATTACAGACAACCAATTTAAAGACTTTTTGGAACGCTAGGCCATAGATTTCTAGCAGGTGGAGATTACAATGCAAAACACACGTATTGGGGCTCACGACTTATTAACCCGAAAAACAGCTGTATCACTCTATTATAAACAGGCCCACTAAAATTGATATAATCAGGCTGGTTCTAGAATCCGAGTGGAAGTGGAAATCAAAATGAATGCAAAAACGAGTGAATTTGCTTTTGGTGTTCTGAAATCCGAGTTTTTTTTTCATTTTAGAACTCGTTTTGTATTCACCCTATAAATGAACTTTACATCTGTCAAATGTAAAAATGAACGTGATTGCTGTCAAATTATTTGTCAACAAGAAAAATTAAAACGGGGCGAAATAAAAATGAGTGCTTTTGTTATATTTTCCTCAATTATTTTAGAAAGGGAATTACATGCAGAGGAAGCTGTTAGCAGGAGGATTTTACGTGACCATTCAAATCCATTAGATGTGCCGGATTTCAAGTAAGAATGTAACATTTAAAAATATTAAAGAGCGCATGCAAAAAATCTCTTTTGAAGGTTTGTGGCAAGCTACCGGGTAAACAAAAGTGCTTTTGAAATGCTGGTAAGCGTCGTAGCTCCGCATGTCAAGGAAAGTAGCATCCCGGCACGACTGCAGTTGGCGGCCACACTAAGATTTTTAGCCGAAGGTGGCTTTCAAAAATCAGTAGGGAAGGATGTTGTTGTTGCAATGGGTCGCAGTATAATTGCGAAAGTTCTTAAGCGGCTGCTTAATGTTTTAGAAAAGTACATTTGTCCACAATGGATTAAACTTAATATGACGGAGGCCGAAATAGCCGCATGAAAACAACATTTTTAACAAAACTTCAGCATACCTGGCGTGGTTGGATGTGTAGACGGAACACATATTCGGATAACAAAGTCACATAAAGATCCAAGCCTTTTCCACAACCGAAAAGGATATTTCAGCATTAACGCAATGATTGTAAGTACCAAATATAACTACATACTTGTAACTTCATTGTTGGTAACCAATTTTTTTAAATTTTCTTTTAGATTTGTGACTGCAATATGTCAATAAGAGCAATAGATGCCCGTCGCCCTGGTTCAAGCCATGACGCTTTAATATGGAGTGTGAGCAGAGCTCAAGAGTATTTCCAACGTAACTACGAAGGCGGTGAACGTGGCTGTTGGCTTTTGGGTGATGCTGGCTATGCGTTGCAACCATATTTGCTAACTCCGTTTAGGGATCCAAGTGTTGCAACACCACAACATACTTTTAATCAAAGACACTCTTCGGCAAGGAATATTATAGACAGAACTATAGGTGTTTTAAAAGGCCGATTTAGATGTCTTTCTCGTCCTATATTTGCAAATACTATAAAGTGCAAGAATTGGTACAGTTTGCTTCAGGAGATGATGAAAACGAACACAGTATTAATGTAGAAATAACAAACGAAACAACGCTTGATGGAGAGGCTGCAATAATGCGAGATACTATAGCCAACCTACTTCATACGAATTCCTGAAAATAAAGTGCGCGTTGAAATAATGCAAATAGATATTAAGTAATGGATTTCAAGTTCATATGTAAATATATTTCATTTATTTAAAATTAAAAATACCACATTAAGTGTAGTTCAGTTTGAATTTAGTTCACAAAACAAAATAAAAATCACATAAATTCATTGAAAAAAAAATTAATTGTTGTTGCCGCGATTGTACTTTGAGCACATTTTGAGCTCTTGCAGCTCAAACTCCTTCATTTTGTAAGTTGTAGGTGGTGACGCATGTTCTCGGCCGTGCTTTCTTTAACGGCGATGGTCAATTCTTTCACGGCGTCGCACACGCTTTTAAGGCCCGCACTAACTTCCCTCGTGGCGTCAACAATTTCCTCTAGCCCATGCACAAGGGTTTTCATGGCCACAGTCTGCTCATTAACATTTTCCCTAAGGCAGTCAGACACCCCAAGCTGGCGTCTGCGAGATGGCGTTGAGAGGACGGCACTGCTTGTGCATGGCAATTCTGCGTCTTCATCCTCGCTTGAATTGCCTTTCATCTCTTCAGAATTTTGAGGAGCACCAAAGTCAGCCGTTTTTTGATGCCGCCCACAACGGTATATATGCCACACAACTGGGCAATTTTATCTTCTGTTGCTGTTAAGGTGTGCTTGTTAAACGGACCTTCCCCCGTTGCTCTAGCTTCGGAATTATTGTGGGCAACGCATCGCTTTTGACTTTATCGCCTTTTACAAAGCCACAGGCGATGTCTTTATGGGTTTCCATGAATTGGATAATTATTGCATCCTGCTCTGCATTCTTATGTTTTCCCCTTTAAAAATATCACATTTCAATTAACAATTTTTTTTATAATAAAAATTGAATATTTTTAATTTTTTTTTTTGCAAAATTAAAACATTTAATTACACTTACATGTTCGCGCAACAAATTCCCAAGATTGAATTGAAGTGAATGCAAACCGACAAATTTCTTGTGAATTCGTTTTCCAGAACACGCATATTCACTCGAAATTCATTAAAAAAAAATGTGGAAATGAATCGGGGGAAGTGGAACATAGAACACCAAATGTCGGATTTAAAGTGAATTTGCTTGATATTCACTCGGAAGTGAATCACAGAACCTGCCTGAATATCTCCTGGTAATCCGACGTATTGGCCTAGTGATCGTAACAAAATATCAGATTTAGTTGATTTTGCTGTAATTTATCTATATAAATAAACATGAATTGTTGTTCGTTAGTCTGATTAAAACTCGAGAACGGCTGGACCGATTGAGCTGATTTGGGTTTTAAAATGTTTGTCGTAGTCCAGGGTAGGCCTAAACGGTGAGCAAAAAAAAACAAAAACAATAATAAAAACAATAAAAAAAACTCACATCTATATATGTATATAAAAGAAAGTTACACCATTTATAACTGAAGAACGGCTAAACCGATTTGGCTGAAAATTGGAGGGGAGGTAGCTTAGAACCAGGGTAAGGACAAGGATACCTTCTATCTCTTTATGGAAAAATTTAATACAACTCATAAATACAAAAATTATATTTTAAATCATAAACACTTTTTCAAAATTCATGTTTGTAGGAATTATTTGAATATATGCGTACAATTTTAAACAGAATCTTCTTAAAAAAAAATAAAAGAAAAAATAAAAAAAAAATAATAAAAAAAAATAAAAATAATACAATTGCTAAATATTTGGAATAGAATAAAAGAACTGCAACCAACTACGCAGTGAAATAGAGTATAACTGGCTCAGTAATCAGTCGTTGAGTATGCATTATACCACGTGCATCCCAAAAGACTCATGTCATAACTTTTCCAGTCGCCTTTTTCGTTTCCACGCCTGATAGCACAGCCAGTGAAAAACGCTACTGCCTTCCTTCCTTTTCCTTCCTCATCGGCAAAATGTGTGCACAGTGAAAAAGGGGGTAAAAACCCAGAAATCAGCCATCTTTGTTTGTTTACATTTGAACAATATTGCCATTGCCCAATACGCATATATAGTTTTGTACACATCTATGTTTTCAATTACAATTTTTTACAATATAAAATATCAAAACTGAAAACAAACTGTTAAAAATAGTTTACATATTTATAAATAATAGCATTCGACTTATGAAAATTTCAAACATATTGAAACATATTGAACAGATTGAATTATAAAAGTTGATAATTACTACAGTGTATCGATATTGGCAACCCTGCGTTGTGAGAGAGCAATCAGCTGACACGTTTCCACGGCAAAAATCCAAATGTCGTGAATTCTCACGTCATCCCACGTCAAAGAGAGAAGGGAGTAGCGTTTTTCACTGTGCAGTTACATTGCGCGCCCATAAGATAGGTCGTGCCAGCTGACACGAGAAACGATTCTACGTTTTTAACTGGCTGTGCTATGAGGAGTCCACTAGAATGACTGTCGATTGGGCTCCAATGGGAAATGATGGAGCTATGTTTCTATCACTGACGAAAAATTTCGGTTCCATTACGATTAAAGAGCACTCAAATACTTCTCAGAATCAGTTATTCGTTGTTTTTGTTGGATTACGAACTTGCGAGGCACCCACTTTGCACAGTGCTTTCGCCACTTTAAGCTTAGCAAATATCTTTTCATCGGTGGATTACCCTGAGCCCAAATTCAACAGTATTTTCCCCAAAAAAGCAGTGCTTTATTAACACACAAAATGCTTTATGATCCATTTTTTGTAAACTAACACAAGTAGCTTTACGAAAATGCTATATCTCATTAACTAATAGTTATAATCCAACTAATAGAAATCATATAGATGGTAGTAGTAGTATTATCTATGTATCAGCCACAGTGAAGCGTGGACGGGTCCTCTAGTCAAAAATATAGATAAATCGCACATAACAGCTGATACATGTACTGAAGCTATAAGCTGCTTGGTTTCAGAAAAATCACTAATAGAGAAATGGAAAAGCTTGTAAATGAAAAAAGGTGTGTAAGATGAGAGTGGCAGATAAACCGCTCTTCTTCAACTCAGCGTCAATTAAAATCTGCTGAACGTAATTTAAAAAAAGCGCTTAAACGTGAGGAAGAATTCAACACTAAAATGTATATAAAGAAGCTGTTTCCAAATTCAAGCAAGCAAAATTCCCTTTGGAAAGCCCAAAAGTTCGTGAAGCCACCAACTGACTCCAACATGCCTATACGAGACATGGGTGGAAATTGGGTCGAAGTGACGAGGAAACGGCTAATTGTTTGCAAATCACCTAGAAAAAGTATTTCAACCTAATTGCCCAAAGAACTACTTTAAGCTGTCCAGCTTATCCAACACAGTTAACGTGTCACTCGAGTCTTTTAAGACTTCAGCCTCTGAAATTATTATAATAATAAAAGAACTTAACCCAAAAAAGTCACCAGGACGTGATAATATTACCCCAAAAATTCTAATTGAGTTACCAAATATTGCTGTAGAAGTGCTCTCTTTCCTCTTCAATGCAATTCTTAATCTCGGATACTATCCTAATTCATGGAAAAAGTCGCAGATTATCTTGATAGATAAACCTGGGAAAGACTTAACACAGCCGTCTTCATACAGACCAATCAGTCTTCTACCCTGCCTATTACTATCAAAGATATCTCCTTTCCTCCACGAAAATAATATAATACCAAGGCACCAATTCGGGTTTCGTGAAAAACATGGTACGATAGAGCAAGTAAATAGAATTACTAACGAAATAAGAAAAGCATTTGAGCACAGAGAGTACTGTTCAGCTTTTTTTATCGACGTGACTCAGGCGTTTGATAAGGTGTGGCATGAGGGCCTTTTGTATAAGATTAAAAATATTCTACCTTTTGAAGTGTATAAAACACTAGCGGGCCCGGTGCCTGCTCCGCACCGCAAAACAAAATAAGAAAAGAAAGACACTTGCTTCTAATAAAGTTGGTTTTGTTCCCTATTCCTTTTGGAAAGCAACCTTATTCAACTTTTAATTCTAGTTTCTTACAATCTTAGACTATGTATCACTTAAACTATCTTAGAGCTCTTACGTAGACAACATTTTTGGTTTTGCCATGAGTTGTTGTGTAGATAAAGAGAACTGAAGGCTTGCCAACACGTGAGCTCGAAACATACTATATAACTGGCTGTGTGAAAAGCAAGGATATTCTAAATCAATTCCACACAATTCCAACGATTGCCCTTACGCTTCATTTATTGTAACAGCAAATGCAAGACGTATTGGAAACTGTAGTCTTTTGAATTCAAAAGGTAAATCTGATGGAATCATTGGAATCCGTGGAATCAATACATCTTCACCTTTAAACTTCCCCTTTAAAATTGTTGCTTCGATCAAATTGTTCATGACCTTTTTAACCGCTAATTTTGTCCCATTGCATAATCGTGGTTGATTTATTCGAAGTATAATAATGGGAGCACCCACTTTCAATTGTAAACGATGAGGTGGAAATCCGGGGAAATCCAATGAATTCAAAAATTCTGTCGGATAATTAACAGCGTCGTCTTGATTTGTAACCGTATCAACTGATTGTTGCCACTGGCACAACACATTCCAGGTGTTTCATTATGAAATTTCAGTGCATTACAATGTTGGCATACTTTGTTATTCCTCCAATCACCGCGAACTTATGCAAACTTTAATCAATTGGGTGATTTATGCGGCACGCCTTTGAACTATTTGATTAATACTTGTCGGCCTACGATCTGAACGCGATCTTGCAACACGTTCCCTTGTATTTGAAATCTCTTGTTCTCGCTGTTCTTGCGATTGATTTTCCCTTTCGTTTGATCTATTTTGCGTTCTACGCGACCGACGTACAATGTCGGTTCTTGCTCTTCGTAGCATTTTAAGAAGAAAATAAACTAAAGATAATAAAGAACTTGAGTAATAAATTGATGAAATCCAGCAAATTCTGGACTCGAAAAGCACCAAAAAGTCACGAAGAGACACGAAAATTGTTAAAATTATGCTGAAAATGTGTCAAAATTCAATTAAAAATTGGCCAAAAAATCGAAATATTTTTGTCTTACCGTTCGGAAGCGAAAATGAAACGTTCCAGATCGTCTGCACTCGAAAAGCACCAAAAAGTGACGAAAATACACGAAAATCTGCTGAAAATGTGACAAAATTCAATTAAAAATTGGCCAAAAAATCCAAGTAATTTTTAGCTCACTGATCGGACATTAAACAAAAAAAAAGGTGCGTGGAGTCCCTACGCGCGGATGAAGTTATACTTCTTAGTGATATTCCAAGAAATGCATATCATTTTGTATGAAAGAAAACTAGAAAACTTAAATTCACATTTTATAAATTTATTATAATTTATTATCTCCCCGAGCATGCCTTTGCCAACAAGTCGTCTTTTCGCGACGATGGCAAAAGCTAAAAATCATAAATTGCACAACTTTCTGGTGCTTCTCGCAAAAATCTGCGTCGATATGTATTCACGATCATACGTACGTGTACGTATTTACACATGTTTGTAGGCGAAGCTGCTACAGCGACAAGGGGTGACAATCGGCGGCCATTACTTTACTTATGCCATAGAAATTCCATTGCTGCGAATATGGAAATGACAACGAAATAATGCAAATATGCATATTTCTAAAGGTCATTAATTTCTTTTAAGAAATGAAAGGAATGAATAATCCAGAGAAGTATAGTCTTAACTTTTCAACGGCCAACGCAGAGCATTTCAACCAAAAGGAATTTATTCATTAAAATCACCACTCAGAAGTCGTTTTATCCGTTGTAAGCGAACGATTTTCGAAGAAACATCATTTCTAATATGACACAAGACACCATTAGAAATGAACTTCTTAAACCTCACGCTGTCAGATAAAACGATATACCCCGTCATCGCGGGTCGATTTCCAAAAAATGTAAATGAAGACTAAATACAGAAATAATCCTGTAAAGTATAGCCTTAATTTTTCAACGGTCAACGCAGGGTATTTCAACAAAAGGTCACATAAAATAGTTGAGAATTCGCAGAAATGAAAGACAAAGGAAAGAAAAAGCAGTATAACTTCAATAATGAACAAGCACACAAACATACATATGCGCAGCAGCAGCAAAGAAAGAGGTAACAATCGGCGATCCATTGTATATTTCTTTCATGCATGACCAAACCGTAATTAGGACAACGCAATTCAAGTGTCAATGGTGGTGTTGGTGGTAAGCGTTTCAAAAACTACGATGAGCACGTTGGAGATACGTAGGTTCGAATCCCAATGGAATTGGTTTTAATTGAATATGTCACCAACCAAAAATTGAAACATTGTTCTACAAAAACAACAACAGCATAAGCATGGCAACATTATGTTGTTGGTAGAAAAGCCGAGCTGTGCCGAAAGAAACGAACAAACGATCGCCGATTGTCACCACTTCGCTTGCTGCTCGAACATCTTCGCAGACAAGGTTGCGTAGATTCATATTGAGCAAGGTTGCGCAACCTGAATCTATCGCAACCTTTTCCGAACTCGGTTAAGAAGTATAACTTCCAAATATACACTCAATTTTTTAATTTTTTTTCACAAAATATCAAATTTGAGATTATGTCACAAAATCATATGATGCACTTGTAACAATCAGAACACTTGTTTAGCAAAACAATCGATTTTTATCCCATTAATCATTGTTTTTTTTTATTTTTTTTTGCAAAATATTCAAATTAAAACGATGATTAGAACGAGAATTAATTTATTTTTATCAAAATACTCACCAAAAAATGCGAAGAAATTAATATTTTCAAAAACGAACAATATTTTAGTACCCCAAGCGAATGAAGTAACTTATCTTGGTATTCACCTAGATAGAAGACTTACGTGGAGAAAACATATGTATATCTAGTAAAATAACTTGCATGAAGATAATAGCTGCAAATTTAAATTGGCTTTTAAATAAAAACTCCAAACTTAGCCTAGACAACAAATTACTTTTATATAATGCGGTCATAAAGCCGATTTGGATGTATGGCATTCAACTGTAGTAGCACTTCTGCAACTAATCTTGATATAATACAAAGGTTCCAATCAGAAATGCTTAGAACAATCACGTGTTCACCATGGTACATGTGTAATGAAAATATCCATAAAGACTTTGGTATTTCTATGGTAAAGAAAGAAGTAGAAGACAGCAGAATTAAATATATATCTAAGTTCCGAGATCACCCAAACCCTTTGGCTAATGCTTTGGTACATTCCTGCGATCAAATACGCCTTAAAAGAAGAGATATTCCTGCGTACTAAATAGCATCATATCACCAAAACACCTCAATCACTTGCTTGAGCTTGTGTAGTTTTTAAATAGATTTAAAATTTTATAACTGATTGTTAGGCTTTTAAAGAAAAAAGCATATTCAATAAATAAAAAAGATATTGCAACAAAAAATAGATCGGGCAACTTTCTTGTTATAGTAGGCCAGTAAGTCGATTCACCAGTTCTAAGTCACATCCAGTTGCAACAGCTGCTTTGGTGAGCTCTCTTCCGATTTTTGATGCAACTTTTGAACACCGTTGCGAGTGTTTTGAGTTAAAGTCACCACCTATGAAAAAGTTACTGTAATGCTTTAACCTGAGCTCTGTATATAAATAATAGAGTATATTAAACCTATTTAGAATCAGCGAAAAATTTCCCGTAATATAATTCACGGTTGCTAGACAGATATATACGTTAATGAGATAAATTGAATTGTAAGTATCCACTTTATAACCAATTTTCAGAAGACCGATTGAATTTAAAATATCTGTTTTTGAAACCGAAAGATCTTGCTTAAATTTAGATTAGAAATTTCACAAAACTTTTACTCTTACAATTTGAAAAATTAGAGTAGCTTCGTCTTCGGCAAAGTAATGTTTTCTATAATTGATGTTCATATATAATAGGGTGGGTCG
>NW_026089624.1:992907-1028847 GCF_024586455.1 Bactrocera neohumeralis
GTTGGACAAACATAATAAACATGATAAAATTGAAAGGGGGTATTTTCACAAAAACAAAGATAATACAGTCTTCACCATGTCCCCCTTTTGTTTTCCCACAATTAATATTGGGGGGGGGTCAAAAATTTTATTAGCCCCGGGGTTTTAAAAAACCCTAATCTTCCCTTTCCTTTTTTGGGGGTGTGTTTTAAAAAAAATTAAAATTTTGAAAGGATTAACATTTTTAAAAATCATCTATTATGGCTAAAAGTATTTGACCTATGTGGTCTCAAACAACTGGCAACTGGTTATGGTAATTTCGTCTTATAGCTTACCCCGTAATACATTGAAGAAAAAGTTTTAAGTGACAATATAGGTAACTTATATGTAATTTTATAACCACGTTTACTAAAAATAAAATAAATTTGGAAAATCACATTTTAACCTTTTGGTAATCAGCCCCATGGATAAAAATATTTGACCTTAGGTAATGCAACCGTGCCGTATTAAAGGCACTTTTAAGAGTTTGTGAAATGCATGACTATTTCTATATCTTCACTTCAACAAATAAAAATTTGGTTGTTAATATTTCCCAACATTTTTTCACCACAGCTAAAGGACGTGGATCAAAACCATTTTATATTAGCTCACCTTGTATGTTTTCAGAAAGCCCTCAATCTTCTTCCTCTTCATTCCCACACCAGGCGTATGATAACGCTTTGCCAGAATAATTTGATATAATTCTATTTTATCTTAACATTTAAAAACTTTGAATATTGTAACATTTTGATTCAGGTGTTTAACAACAACTAATAGTAATTTAATATTTTAGAAATGTATGATTTGTTCAATATTTCACCAAATAATAATAAATTACATAACAGAGTAAATTTATATACAATTCATTAAAAACGAATCAAACACAACAACATGTGATTCATGTAATTGTATATGTAAATACTTATCAATGTATAATAAATCACTGATAATAATTTTGAAATTATATATAGTTATCACAAAAACAAAACATATATTAGTCTTCACCATGTCCTTTACCCTTTTGTTCAACATGGCTGAGGAATAATGGATAAAACCATTTTTTATAATGGTTCACCCTTGACTTTCAGGAAAGCCCTCAATCTCTCCTCTATCCAAAAATACGGTGGATTTGCAATGTCGAAAAACGCAATATCCCTTTGGTCGTGTAACTCTCACACAGAAACTGCCACCGCTCGACAAAACCGGGCGATAGAGTCTTAAAGAACCCTGAGTCTTATTCAAAGGAAGTGTATATTAACTTATAATTAATACTAATATTTCTGTTTACAAAATGACTGTTAATCCTTTCTTAACATGTGATGCACCAAATGTTGTTTCATAGAAACTATACTATCGACTCTGACTTATATTATTACGTCTTAACTTTGATTGGAAATGCGCCAATGGATTTAAATGTTCCTCTAATGACGTTGAAAAGATTAATAGGTCGTCCAAATAAACGACACATATCTTATTTGTGTATTCTCTTAATATGTCATTCATTAGTCGTTGAAAGGTGGACGGAGCATTTTTTAGTCCGAACGGCATTCTTATATATTCGTATAATCCCACCGGAGATAGCTGTCTTTTCAATATCCTTTTTTTCCATTAAAATTTGATGGTAACCTTTAGCTAGATCAAGGGTGCTAAAGTACTGCACCTTGCCCAACTTGTCTAAGATTCCATCAATGTTTAGCAAAGGATATTTATCATCGAGAGTTATTTGATTAGTCTACGGTAATCGATTACTAACCGATTTTTTTATTTCCATTGCTATCACATTTTTTTGGTACTATGATAATAGGTGAACTATATTTACTACTACTTTTCCGAATTATACCTTGCTTTTCTAGCTCCCTAATTTGCCTTATGGCTTCTTCCTCATGTTTCGGAGGTAACCTATATATTTTTGAATTGATTTGCTGGTTTGTGGTGGTTCTTATTTCGTGGACCACGGTTTTTGTGTTTGTCAAGGCATCTCCTTCTTTATACATTAATTTTTCATACTTCTTACAAATTTTTCAATCTCCCTTCGTTCGATCGATTTAAATGATCCAATTGAATATCTTGCATTTTACTTTCTTCCAATGCGTATACTTGCTCTTGGATAGTTTTTGAATAAAACGTAATTTTACCACCATTTTTAAGCTCAATTTCTTCGTTTCCAATATCGATTATATTGAAATTATTAAATATAAAATCGTTTCCCAGTAGAAGATCGTACGGGTTTTCAAAGTCTATTTTCAGCCATCTCATCATAGCATTGTGAGGGCATTTAAATTCTAGCGGACATGGTGTCTTAACTTTTCCGTTAGACGCTCTTATTTCACCATTCAGTGTACTAATTATTGTTTTATATTTTTTTTAGAACCGATAACTTTTTCATAATACTAATGGTAGAGCCTGGGTCTACCAATGCACACCATTTTTTATTAAACAGAGTAAGTGAAATTAATATTTTCTTTTAATTTTCCGAGGCGAATTGGTAAAAAATTCCTCGTTGTTATTCGTTTCCTGCTCACAGCATCAACATCCATGGGTATTGACCCATTTGAACGTCTTGTTTGCCGAGTGCTGCTCTGTATATTTTGTCTTGCTGAATTACCGTAAACGTTAGTATTATTATTAATATTATTATTACGATATTGATTTGTATATTGGCCTGAATTTCCTGTCCGATAATTAAGTAGTTTGTCTCTGTGGATTATTTGGGTGATAATTATTTTGCCCTCAAAAGTTGGTATTTCTTTGGGAGTATCGTCCCGAATTATTTTGTACATAGTAATGATCATTGTTTTGATCGCTAATATTTTGTCTCCTAAAGTTGTTTATTCGTTGATTATTTTGATTTCGGTTACTATTAAAATTTCTTGCCTTCTGAGCAAATTGGCTTGAATTTTTGTTTCTTGCTAAAAATATAGGGTTTAAATTTCCATCGTCCAGCCCTATGAAATTGTGGATCGTATTTGTCATGTCTGCCTGTGTCGTTATATTCCGTATCATATAGGCGAAAGTCCCTGCTGCAAGTTGTTGGTCAAAGTCATCTGGTCTTCTGTTGGCCTAAAGTGCTGTTTTAATCTTATTTTGCTTGTATCCCAATTTTCTGGAGGATTCTGTATTAAAAAATTTGATGCCGATCCTAAAATTTTTAAATCATAAACTACTCTGAATGCTACCTGTTGTTGTCCTGCATAATCAGCTGGTGCCCTATCAATTGCGTCAATAAACGCCGGTAATTTTTTTGCATTACTTTCAAATGTAAGTATTTTAGATCTTTTTCTATTTTATGCCTAATACTAGTTTCCTGCTGTGCAGCATTTTGTTGAAGCAATTGTGCTATTGCTGATTAACAACGTTCAACGTTTAACATTTGATTTTGAGCCATCATTGTTTTTGTATCTTTTTCTTTTTATGCGAGATTATATTTTATTTAATATATATTGGTTTTTAAAAACTAATAAAATATTTTTTTTTTAACAATATTTTTTATCTATATAAAAAAAAAACCGATCTACGTTTTAAGTTGTACATATATTACAATCCTAATACTGCATTTTAATCATTAAGTACTAAAAGTTTCTTCTTGTAATCATTATTTAAAATATAAATTTCTCCTTCGATACATCTTTCCATCTGTTTTTCTTCCAATAATTATCATATCATATACTATAGTTTTTTTTTCAAATCTTGTTTCAATAAATATTTGTCACAATACCACTTTCAGCACTATTTACTCATGTTTTTCGGAAACAAAAATTTTGTGCACTTTAAGTTAATTTCACTTGTGCTAATTTGCATTTTTGAACAAAAGTTACTTTCATACATATATCTAATTCGAACAATACTCGAACAGTAGAGTAGCGTTACAGAGACTTCAATTAAATTTAAATACGTGTTTTATATAAATGTTTGAACATTATAAATTGAATTAAAGTAAGTTTCTTTATAAAAGTTTTAAATTAATAAATGTAATTAATAAAAACTCCAAATGGGGATTTACCCTTATGTGAGCACCCAGGGTACCCGGGTACCCACCACTATAATAAAATACTTTCGACGTTTGGAAGCGAACGAAATTCTGAAAAACAATTTAATAATTCTCTTAAGAGAAGAGAGTAAAGCAGACGGCACAGCTGCAGGTGTATCGACGAGAGGGGAAGAAGCAGGTACAGAAAATGCTGATGAATACGTCGCGAAAGGCAAAACTGTTTTGACTTAGAAACCGCCTGAAATTCGACAAACTGCTTCTCACAATATTTTGCGACAGAAAAGTGGCCCTGCTAGATCTAAAGAAACATTGTCCATAGGAGATATCTTCAAGACTATAATCTCAGTTGAAATGGTTGATTTTATTATTCGTTATACTAACCAGAAAGCTCTAAGCGTCTATAAAGATCATAACGCGCAAAATCCTAATTCAAATAGTGCGTGGCCTTCGGTAACTGAGCAAGAAATCTATGCGTTCATTGGGATTCTGATTTAATCTGGCGTCAATAATTCAAATACGAATCATACTATCGATATGTGGAAGAGTAACTCGTATCCTCTTTATCGTGCGGCGATGGGTTTCAACAGATTTCGATCGCTTTTGCGTTATATTCGTTTTGATGATACCAATACACGCCAAGCACGTACAAAAAATGATAAAGCTGCTCCTATACGTGATTTATGGACAATGTTCAATGCAAATTTGGGTAAAGTTTACAAACGTACGGAAAATTTAAATATCGATGATCAGTTTTATCCTTATTGTGGGAACACAAAATTCACACAGTACATTCCTTCGAAATCTGCTAAATACGACATAAAAATGTGGTGGATTTGCAATGTCGAAAACGCATATCCCTTGTCGGGAATTCTTTACACAGGAAAAACTGCCAATGCTCGAGCAAAAATCAAGGAGATAGAGTCTTAAAAGAACTTGGAGCTCCATTCAAAGGAAGTAGAAGGAATTATACTACTACTACTTTGCCTCTTGCTAAACACTGGCTCTCATGGAAATTGACAATCACTGGTCCATTGAAGAAGAACAAGCCTTATATACCCAAACAAATGGCTGCAAATAAATCTAGACCTAAATTCTCTTCTCTCTTCAGTTTTCACGAACGTTCTGTTGTGCTTTGTTCATATGTTCCGAAAAAAAACAAAGCTGTTATTCTTATCAAAAGCGTGCTCGGATTTTCGCTCACCCCTGTCACTGTTCCTGAACAAGAAATTGAGCCTCGCGACAGCTCTGGTAGGAAAAAAATCACTGGTTCTTGTCACGTTTGGTACCAACTGACAATAAAAAGGCGAAGAAAAACTCGAGAAAATTATACCAATTGCAA
Organism: Bactrocera neohumeralis; assembly: GCF_024586455.1. NCBI lineage: Eukaryota > Metazoa > Arthropoda > Insecta > Diptera > Tephritidae > Bactrocera > Bactrocera neohumeralis. The sequence continues at coordinate 998,253 of NW_026089624.1, forward strand.
AAGGCCTGTATGCGATGAAAACTCTATATCGAAAGAAATATGTCCTGATTGTGCTGAATAATTAATGAATATTTAATTAATTTAAGTTGCCAATTCATGTAATTATTTATTTATTATATCAAGATCTAGTTGAAACATTTATCAGTATTGACTCTCATTTACAGATAATTGCATTGTTTTTCATATAGTGGGTACCCGGGTGCTCTCCGCGAGTTAACTAATTTCAAACATGTTTTTCAACTTCCGCTCTGTTGGAAGTTAAATTGCAAGGATCCGGAAGCTCAGTTCGAAAAAAAGTTGTTTCACCGAATTATTAACAGAAAAGTGTGGTCGTGGACACCCGGGTACCCGGGTGCTCACATAAGGGTTAACCGAGATGTGAACATAGGTGAACAGTATCTGTTGCTATAGCTGCCTGTTTCTGCTGCTTGTACAGTTGTTTTTTTTCTTAGGGTTGCTACTACTGTTGCTTATACAGTTTTTTTGTTCTTATGCCTGGTTTTCATTAAGTCAAAATAATTGACATCAAAAACTGCCTAAACGAACAGCTTTTGGTGTCAAATGCGTTTTCATTACAACATTCAAACTGACCGAATGTCGATATTGCAGTGCCTTTCAAAAACTGTCGTCAATTTTTGGTGTCAGATGATTGAGCACCTGTTTTCATTTATGTCAATTGTGAACAGGCAATATTGACAGCTGTTAAATCGAAAATATATTTTTTTAAATAAGTGCGTGAAAATGTAAAAATGAATAAAAATAAAAAAATTGCAATAGTAACTGCGGCGTTATGTCTTATAGCGTCATTAAAAGCTTGGAAAAAGAAAAGGACTCAGCAAAGAAAACCAACGCAGTGGTGGATTAGACCAGGATTAAGGAATCGTTGCACCAGTGGATTTTACGCCACACTTCGATCCAAGCTGGATCTCAGGACCCAAAGTGGTTAAAAAACTTCCTGAGGATGACACTGGAAGATTTCGATTTTTTAATGGTGCGGCTTACTCCATATATTTACAAAAGAAATACCCGATTCCGTGAAGCGATCTCGATCGGTGAAAGACTGGCGGTAACACTACGCTATTTAGCCACAGGTGATAACTTCTCGAGTTTGATGAGTGTTTTTCTATTGGGATAGATATCTGCCATATAGTGCATAACACGTGTGGTGCAATTTGAAGATTTAAAGAACGTGTTTTTAAAAGTTAGTATTCATATCTGTTCGTTTGTTAATGAAAAAATATATTGTAGATTCTAATAAGGTTCCCAACACTCATGAGGAATGGGAAAAAGTATCGGAACGTTTTTACCAGCGATGGCATTTTCCTAACTGCTGTGGGGCATTGGATGGAAAGCACATAGCGATTCAGGCTCCTGCGAACTGCGGTTCAGAATATTTCAATTATAAGAAATATAATAGCATTGTTCTGATGGCTATGGTTGATGCGGACTATAAATTTTTGTTTATAGATGTTGGAGCTTATGGTCGTTAATCTGATGGAGGCGTTTTCGCAAGGTAAAACTATTACAAAATAATAACATTAAATGTTAATAATTAAAATGTCTTACTATTTTAACATATTCAGATGTGCTCTTTCAATGGCTCTTGCAGAAAACAAGTTAAATTTTCCGCCGCCGAAACCACTTCCACATGAACGTGATGAAATGACATTTGTCATTGTAGCTGGCGACGCTTTTCCCTTAAAAACGTACTTGATGAAACCATTTAGCTTCCGCAATCAAGTTATGTCGTACAAAATATTTAATTATAGGCTATCCAGAGCCAGAAATGTTGTGGAAAATGTGTTCGGCATATGTGCATCACGTTTTCGAATCCTCCGAAGACCCATGAACGCTACTCCCGAACATGCTACAGTTATTGTACTCGCGATTTGCATGTTGCATAATTATTTGTTAAGACACAAGTCCATATATATACGATTATCTGGTGTAGACAAAGATACAAATGGCATTACTGATCCAGGTAATTGGCGAATGGAGTTGTGAGAAAATGGAATGCTTCCATCAGTTTGACCAAGCAGTATTTTAGGTAGGCTAGCAGACAGCGCGATAAATGTCCGTGAAAGTTTTATGGAGTATTTCATGACTCCTCATGGAGAGGTTGAATGACAATATAATAGGAAGATATTGCATAATTCGTCTTTGTAGTACTTTCCTCTTTTATAAATATGTAATTCTCTAATTTAAGTTATTTTGCAAATACAAAGTATTTTCATGTTCCTTTTTTATAAACTTTCTCAAATTTAAATAAAACAAGTTTGAATTCAATTCATTTCTATATACATATGTCATCTTTTATACAAATTTTTACATGAATAAATTTTTTTTATAATTATAATTATTATTTTTAGTTCAGTTTTATTCAACAAAAGTATATAAAAAGGTACAAAGGACTAGCAGATATATTAGATGAAATAGATGTGATTATGTTGACCTATAGAATAAAATAGCAAAATTAAGTGTTATTGTGCAACTGCTCTGACCTAGCTACATTCTGTTGATACTTGAATATCAACTCACATATATCCCGCTTAAATTCTTTGGCCAGTTGTGGAGATTCTTAGGCCCACTTTCGGCCATTGGATGATTTCCTAAGTCATCCCAAGCGTCACTCTTAGTAGCTGATGTGAGGGTCTCCAGTGCACGTTCCACCGCTTGAATATACTCATCATCATCTTTTTGAGCTCGACGTCCAGGAACTTTAGAGAATTAAAAAGTGGGTTCATTGTAGGCGTTCTTCCAGCACCTTGACCACTTTTTGTATGTGCGATCGATGTCGATCTCTATAATCATGGGAAAGAAAATTCCATGTTCCTTCCTTGGACTCTACTTCTTGGATCAGCCGCTCGGTCTCTTCCGCTGTCCATTTTGCTTTCATTTTCCGCACCCGCTTGATTATTGGAGTTTGAATTTCTAAATTAATTTCGTCCTCCATATTTGAATCTGAAAAAGTTTGGGAAAATAAATTTATAGTATTCTTCATCAAATATAATAAAAACCTCACCTTGAAATGTGAAAAATCGATTTTGCTTTTTATTTCTTTAACACCTGTTTGTTCGGCAAACGAAAATAATTTCCAACATGTTGGCAAATCAAAATTAGTTGTCAAATATTGCCACATATCGAACATTGATTGTTTTCATTTGACTGTCATTTGAAATGACCGTGCATTGTCAAATATGCCGGCAAACGCAAATGACATCATATGACAACCCGTTTTCATTATTTTGACAAACATTTGACGTCAAATATGACCTAGTGAAAACCAGGCATTAGTGTTGCTGCTACTGCTGCTTACGCTTAGTACGCAGCTCGCAAGAAACGTAAAAACTTCATATAAAAAAACGCTTAAGAAACGGTCAAGATACTTTCCTGCGACAAACTTACTTGTGCTAGTACGCAGCTCTCAAGAAATCTAGTACCAATTTTTGATACTTTTTTCAGTAAAATGTGAATATGGCAAACCTTGTTTTGCGAAGAAACATCAAATCAACAATTGTTTCTTGAAGGAAATTCGAAGTAATCGTCAAATTCATCCTAAATTAGTTGAAATCATTATTATGAAGTATATTCCATTTTGAAATGTTGTATAAAACCTACCAATCATCAACAACATTTCTTAAATCTCAATGAAAATATTTATGTTACCATATACATACACACATACATATTACGCACAAAGTTTGTTTTCTTTGTTTATTCTCTCTTGCTCTTCTAATGTAGATCATTCACAATGCGTAACCAGCTGCCAAAATTACTTGAGAAATAATGTATTTTTTTCCTTGAGCAATTACTTGAGAGCTGCGTACCAACCTTTACACAGTTGTTTGGCTCTTTTAATACGACTACGCCAGTTATAAATTATAAAGTTCCGGTCTGTACTGTAGCAAGAATGAGACTGCCCTTGCCATCAGATCAGCAACTCAAGTCTGCCCCATTGTGTTGGTGTACCGTACCTTCCAACAGACTCAAAATATGCCGAGTCTGCTGTTTTGGTTACGTACTGGCTGATCATGCGATGTGGTGCACAACTGCTTGTCGTCAGTTGAAGTAACCTGAAATGTAACTCGCGCGTCCCGATAATTTTTTGTATTTGCAAATATATATTTTTTTTAACAAATTTACTATATGCTGTATAGTAAACTTAGATATACACCCCAATATTTGAAATTTATCAAGCATTTCGTATTCTGTGTCAGATGTCAAATGCTCTTGACACTGCTCGTTATGAATTAAATATCTGATTGTGCATCTTGTTGTGAAAATGGAAGATATTTTACTTTTGTTATTATTGTTAAACGAAGATGAAAATTGTGAGAATAGGAATCGCGCGCGGCATTTAAAATGTATACGCGACGATAGTAATCCAATTTCTGTGAGCGAGAATACCTTTGGGCAAAAAATTAAAAAAAATGGATGAACCAGCCTCACACGATGATCAGAAAACGTCACTACCTTTAACTGTGATAGTTCCAGCAGCTTTGAACTTCTTTGGACACGGTTCATATCAGGAAATGTGTAGGTAACAACGTCATCTTGCCCATGAGTCAGTCGTTCCTTTCGAGAAGTGTACGGGCTGTAGCAAAACTTATTGTGAAGGTGAAGGGAGGAGAAATTAAGTTTCCAAGTTCAAAAGAGGAAGAAACTTTTAGAAAAACGGGGCAAGTATTATTGTAATACAAATAATAATTTACTTTCAGGTAATTTATTTGATATACTTGTATATTCCAGATTTTTTAGAAAATTTGGTATATAAAGCACTATAGGAGCAATTGACTGCACGCAAATTGCTATCAATATACAGCCCTATTCTCATGCCCGCACAAAAATCCACCACACTCAATAGTGATGTTTCTCACTATAGTGATGGTTACCTTATGCTGGCGAAAATTCAAAAGCTCAAATGCTCACTATTATCTCGAATATCTGTGACGTGTGAAAGCAGCCATCACAATACAAACACATCTGTGCTTGTTTTGTTTTACATCAGTATTTAACATTTCAAAAAAAAATTTAGTGTTATAACTAGCATGGAGCAACTGTTCTTTGTGTATGCGGCAATTGTTTAGGAGGAGGAATCGGGGGGTAGGAGGAAATTTTTACGAGACAAAAGCGATCCTTTTACTATGCAAAACACAACATTTATAAATACATTTCGATTCCCAAAATCGCTATGTAAAGTACTTATAGGTGAATTGGTGCCGCATGATGTGCAGAAGTCGAGTATATCTTTTGATCCGCGTTCGTGGCTCTTACCAAAAATGCGTTGGTAATAGTTATATGCTCTCTATGAGCCAGTCCTCTTTGTCTAGAGCTTTGCACTTTATTTCTAAATTAATTGTGGATGTTAAGGGCAGAGAATTTTATTTCCCTTCAAGCGCGCAGGATGTTTCAGATACAAAGAAGGGGTAGGATAAATAAATAAAAATAAATGTAAATAAATAAATAAATTTTTTCTTAAAGATTTTACACGAAATTTGGGATCAAGGTCACAATCGGCGCAATCGATTGTACCCATATTGGGATCGTTTCACCCTCAAGCACAGACGCCACTACTCCTCTCTCACTTTTCATGAACCGGAAAGGATTTTACAGCCTTAATGTAGAAGCAGTACGTAATGTTCTATATTATGCAAACTATTTACCAATCTTTCTATTAATACATATGTACATATTTGCATTTTTGGCAGGTTTGTGATCATCGACTTTTGTTCACCGCTGTCAACGCGAGATATCCCGTGGCTGTTAACGCCAGTCGCTGAACCTTCCAATGTAAGGGAAGTGCGTTACAATAAGTTGCACACCAAAGCACGTAATACCATTGAGAGAGCCTTTGGTGTTTTGAAGTCACGATTCCGGTGCCTCTCAAAACACCGCATTCTTCATTACAGCCCTGAAAAGGCGTCTTTGATTATTTACGCGTGCACAATTCTTCAGAACATTTTACTGAAGCATGGTGTGGCTGCAGACCTTGGCTTCTAAGAAGTTTTAGAAGAATCACAAGACACCGAAACTGTTTTCGAAAACCCCAATTTTATGGAGGGTGCTAAAGTAAGAGAACGTTACATTATGTCTTTATAATATACATATGTATGCATATATTTCCAGTGGCGTTATGTACTTAAATATAAGTATATACATACAAGTATGTAAGTTACTTACTGTCTCTGTACATTTTACTCTCTGTATATTTTACTTCCTCTATGTATGAATAAAAAGACATCTACATATGTTTAAATAATTCATTTTATTTTATTTTTATTTATTTAATTGTTCACGCAATTTAGCCATAACCTCTGACATCGAGGTTAGTGCTTGTGTCATTTGGTTCAGCACCCCTGCATCTGCACATTTTGCTCTACAATTTTCTTTTGTAGAGCAATGGCCTCCTCCTCTCGCTTTTCACGCTCCTCCATTTTTTTAGCACTGCTCCAAGCATCTTCGCTGCAGTCAATTTACCTTCAGAAGGGATGTAAGTAGGTGATGGCATAGGAGAAGGTGAGATGGGCGGAGATAAGGAAGAAGAGGACAAATCTGGAGGTGATGGTGAGGAAGAAAAATTTATAGACAGAGCAGGGAAAGCTGGAGCAGGCGATGTGACTGTTGGTGCTGGCGAGGAAGCTGGAGCTTGAGCAGCGACTGGTTCTGTATTTAAATACAATGGCGGCAAAACCTGCAAGTATAAAACGGACCAATTATTGCCTCATGTAATAATAAAATATACATATAGTCCGACAAATATTTAATTAAAATATTACCTGGTGACCCAAAGTCGCAACACCCGGCAATCCATCCACCCCTACTGCCCCAAAAGTTGTAATGGCTTGCTCCTCGAACTCAGTTATTCTATTTATCGGATGGCCTCCACCAGTCGCTTGCGCATGTGCCTTCAGTTTGCGCGCTCGCGATCGCAACTGATGTTTCCAATGCATTAAGGACTATGGAAACATATTTTAATAATGTGAAACATACACAAGCATGTATGAACTTACCTCCCTCCACTTGGCTGCCGACCGAGTTGGACCTCTTAAGGCATTTAAATTATCTGCTACTCAGGATGCTGCTTGCAAAACATTATATAATGTTGCAGCTGCTCCTGAGTTGTCCTTTCCGTTTTTGTACGCCTAGGAATATATGAAATTATTAAATATATATATATTTAAAATTTGCAAAATTACTTACATATACCGATTATCCATTTGTGTGTCCATTTTTGTTCGCTTATTTTTATTAAAACAGCTGTTTGACAGCAAAAACCTTTTTACCTCACGTGGTGACTTTTTTAAGATTTTTTCTAATGAGGTTTGAGCAATAATAGCGTCACAAAATATACCTCACAAGAAATCTCTCAAATTTTTCCTCTCAACTCAGTTGAGTTGTTTTTTCAGAATAGGGCTGATAATTTGAATAGAAATCAGCTGTTTCTATTTACATTATTTTGTTCACCACACGTGTGGGGAAAAGCTTTGCGAATTGAATACTTTACTTTTATCAAGATTGGCACAGAATACCAAAATATTTCGTACTTGATAAATATTTGAGTTAATTTTCAATATTTTACTTATTTGTCAAGTGCACAGAATAGGGGTGTTAGAAGTATTTTTAACAATTTCGCTCAATTATTTTACTTCGTTTTGTAATTTTATAACTATTTTTTTAAAATCTGCGAAAGCTTCTTTTCTTTTATTCATTATAGGAAAAATAGGTTATAAACACTTGTCCATTTCACTGTACTTGATAAACTGATTCTACTTCTAAGTTGAAGATATTTTGTTTTACAATCTTATACTTAAAACTAACAGAAAACTAACTAAAACAAGAAAAAACGTTAATTTCGGCGGCACCGAAGCTAATATACCCTTCACAGACGCATTTCTTTTCGTAACTATGTGTTCAGTTTGTATGGAAGCTATATGCTATAGTAATCTGATCTGAACAATTTTTTCAGAGATTATATTATTGCCTTAAGCGGTAATCCATGTCAACTTTCGTGAAGATACTGCGTCAAATGCGAAAGTTTTTCTTGATTCCGATAGTTCGGTTTGTATGGCAGCTATATGCTATAGTGAGCTGATCTGAACAATTTCTTCCGATATCACATTATTTCTATGAATAATAACTCATACCAGATTTCGTGAAGATACATTGTCAAATGAGGAAGTTTCCCTTGCAAGCATTTGATTCCGATCATTCAGTTTGTATGGCAGCTATATGCTATAGTTATCCGATCTGAACAATATCTTCGGAGATTACATTATTGCCTTAGAAAACAATCCATACCAAATTTTGTGAATATATCTTGTCAAATGAAATAGTTTTCCATACAAGCCCTTGGTTCCGATCGTTCGGTTTGTATGGTAGCTATATGCTATAGGCTCACTATCTGAACAATTTCTTCCGATATTACATTATTTCTATGAACCATAACTCATACCAAATTTCGTGAAGATACATTGTCAAATGAGGAAGTTTCCCATGCAAGCGTTTGATTCCGATCGACAGATGGACAGACAGACAGACGGATATGGCTAAATCGACTCAGCTCACCATACTGATCATATAAATACATATGTATATACTCTATAGGGTCTCCGACGCTTCCTTCTGGGTGTTACAAACTTCTTGGCAAACTTAATATACCCTGTTCAGAGTATAAATATGCTGTACGATAAATTATGACGCAACAACTTTGAACATTTAGTATACTTTGAAGTTTTTACATTTATTTTGAAAGTAATTTGCGAAACTGGATTATGAAATATATTTTGATCGGTTTGTGAAAGAACTTTTTTCATTTAAGTGGATTGAAATCAGAAAAATTTATTTTAAATTGCCGCTGACTGTAGTTTAAAAATGGCTTTTATTCTATGTTTAACTTTTAATTCATTTCTATTTATTTAGACAATAACAAAACGGGTTTAAACCAACAAACATCCAATGCTACTTTACCGACATCAAATAAACCAATGACAGCAAATAAATGAAACATTATTAGTTTTTCGTGTGGTCGGGCCAAAACCTGGGTATCTCAGTTTCTTTAGAGAAGGGAAATACTAAAAGATTTTTGATTTCTATCACCGATAACACAGAACAACAGCTAATCTGGGGGGTGAGAAATTCCAAGTCAGGGTGATGGTACTAGGTCAGTATAGTAAAACCCTCAAAGGGTTTGGCGTTCGTACGTGTCAGTTTTTTTTTATGACCTTTTAAATTTTTTCCTTATCTTGATGTTTTTTCGCTTAGTTGTAACATTTTGGCAAAAACGTAGTTTAATATAAAAAAAAAAACAAAAAATAAGTACGTTTGCAAATATTTTATTAAAAAAAGTATATGTTTTATAAGCATGCTTTTATAGAATTAAAATACATAAATTTTGGTTTTAACGGGAATTATTCAGTTACATTATAAAACAAGAAAAAACGTTAACTTCTTCTGCACCGACGCTAATATACCCTTCACAGGTGCATTTCTTTTAGTAACTATGTGTCTAGTTTGTATGGAAGCTTTATGCTATAGTAATCCGATCTGAACTATTTTTTTTGGAGATTATATTGTTTCTATGAACAATAACTCATATCAAATTTCGTGAAGATATATCGTCAAATGAGGAAGCTTTCCTTACAAGCCCTTGATTCCGATCATTCAGTTTGTATGGCAGCTATATGCTATAGTTTACCGATATGAACAATTTCTTCGTATATTACATTATTATCTTAGAAAAAAAAACTGTACCAAATTTCGTGAAGACACCATGTCAAATGCGGAAGTTTTCCATACAAGCCCTTGATTCCGATCGTTCGGTTTGTATGGCAGCTATATGCTATAGTGAGCCGATCTGAACAATTTCTTCGTATATTACATTATTATCTTAGAAAATAACCTGTGCCTATTTTTGTGAAGATACATTGTCAAATGTGAAAGTTTTCCATACAAGAACTTGATTCCATTCGTTCATTTTGTATGGCAGCTATATGTTATAGTGGTCCAATATCGGCCGCTCCGACAAATAAGAACCTTCTTTAAAAGAAAATGACGTTTGGAAAATTTCAAAACGATATCTCAAAAATTGAGGGACTAGTTCGTACATATGTATATATACAGACGGACAGACAGATAGACAGACGGACATGGCTAAACCGACTCAGCAGAAAATACTGATCATTTATATATATACTTTATAAGGTCTCCGACGCTTCCTTCTATGTGTTACAAACTTCGTGACAAACTTAATACATATACCCTGTTCAGGGTATAATTACGTACTCGCAAAAGTCTGTGTACATCTGCACAAGAACAGCAATTTGCGAGTACCGTTGGCTTAGTTTTTTTCTCGATAACTTGTGCGACTTTACAATAACAATTTTAGTTGTTGCTAAGAGGTCAGTAGGGTAATCTGGCCTGTTTTTTTGACATTTTTTCTCATAGAAATTTTTATTCTACAATAGAACTTTTTCACATATCATGAGGTATATCGTGGAGTGTATAACAATTTTTTTTTTGGAATTTTATGATGACATCTGTCGGAGAAATGGCTGGGTGAATGAGATGCGTTTTTTTCCTGGCGGACACGATTTCTCATGTTTGGATCATCTAAAACACAAAAACCCAATTTATTCTTAAAAAATACGTAAATGGTTATTGTCCCTATTAGAGTCATGAGAAAATGTTGATAAATAAAAAAGTAATTAACGTTTTGTTTTATTTTCCCCATGTTTTTTTATACAAATTTTGTCATAACATTGTCAATAAATTATAAATCTAGTATAGCTAGGCGTTTTGTGAACATTTAAAAAAAAAATTAAGCAAATCGGTTGGGTAGTTCGACCGGAATCATGTCTGCCAATTTAAAAAAGTGTGTTTGAGGTGTGCACTCCGAGCGCTCCGAACGTCGAGCGGTATTATTATTTTTGGGCCTTTTTCGAAATCTTCCAATGGCAAAGTGGTTTTCTACATTAATTTTAAGGGTATAAGGAAACAGAAAATGCAAAAAAAAGTCTCCTCTGCTTCAATACAGCTTTTTGCACGGTCCAAAAGCATGTCGAACGAGTGTTTTAGCTCGTTGGCCGGTGCAAGCCTTTTGAATGGCTTCTACGTCTGCATAACGCTTTCCTTTCAAGGGAAAAATGCATTTTTCCAAAAAGGAAGAAGTCGCACCTTGCCATGTCAGATGAATACGGGGAGTGGTTAATGGCTAAAATGTGATTTTTGGTCAAATAATCATCCTTCGAATGTTGGATTATGAGCAATTTTTGGTCGTCAGTCAATTTGTGCGGAACAAACCGTGCACACGCCTTTCGTAAGCCCAAATGTTGCGTCAAAATACGATAAATTGATGTCTTGGTGATGTTCAATTCCATTTCAATGTTGATTTCGGTTAATTTTTGATGAATTCTTACACAGTTTCGATGGAAATTCCGGTAATCACGGATTTTGATTGGCCCACATGTTTATCGTCATTTATGTCCTCACGACCACTTTGAAAACATTGAAACCACTCGTGCACTCTGCTACGGGATAGGCAATCATCGCCATAAACTTATTTCATCAATTGAAACGTTTCAGTGAAAGTTTTACCAATTTAAAAACAAAATTTTATGTTGTCTCTTTGTTCGAAGCTCATTTTCGCACCGATAACACAAACATACTGACACTTAAAATGCAATAACTTCACTTCCAATCTATGAGATGTAATGAAATTCCCTCTGGACAATTGATGAAGATAGCGGATTCTAACGCACCAGTCGACATTTAGATGGCGCCGCCAGGGGGCGCTAAATTCAAAAAGTGCTGTTTACTTTGGAAAACACCTTTTATATTAACGATCTGGAGAACCTCCGCTATCCGCCCATACACATTTTATCCCCGAAATCTGGGACGGTATACTAAAGTTGACCCGTTTCGTTTACAATTTCTTGTATAGATACAAAACGATTGTATGCATTTCGAATCATGCGAGTGAATTAACGGTATTAAACTTTAAATAATTTTGCAATCGATTTCGGTTTTTGAAAATTGGTTCTTCACGGTTTAGAAGAAAACAAAGTTTTGTGAGTAGTCGAGTTAATATTCCGGTTTGCGTTCGTACTTCGACAACTGTTATGTGAAGAAACTATTCAAGTTATAATAACCAAATCGCTCAGGCCCCATTCTTTAAGCATCTCTACAAACACTGTATAGATGAAAGAAATTGTACAAGGTTATCACCCACTTTTCATATATGTTCTTCTTCTTCACTGGCGTAGAAACCGCTTATGCGGTTATAGCCGATTTCAAAACAGCGTGATGGTCGTTTCTTCTTTCCGCTAATTGACGCCGCTTCGAGATCTCAAGTGCAATGAAGTCTTTCTCCATATAATCTCCCCAACGAAGTAGAGGTGTCTCTCTCTTCTACTGTCTCCACCGGCGGGTGCTGAATCGAAACCCTTCAAAGCTGCAGAGTTCTTTCCATCCGGGCAACATTACCAACTGATGACAGGAGATATTTGGTCTTGCCCTCGTTCACTACTAGACCCATTTGGATCCTTATCCAATTTCGAGAAAGCAGAACTAACGGCGCGGTTAATGAGGCCAATGATATCAATATCATCGGTGTACGCCAGCAGATGTACACTCTTTTAGAAGATTGTACCTTCTCTACTTAGGTATGCAGCTGGTATTACACACGATAAGGAGTTTCCTTGTCTGAAGCCTCGCTATAGTATAGAACTGATCGGAGAGGTTGTTTCCGAACCTGTCGGAGCTTTTTTTGTTTCCTGCTTTCTATGCGGGGATTCCAAGTTCAGAAATACCAGCATAGAGGCGCTACGAAGAGATGGTGTGTGTCTATCTTCCTTTCACGGGTCTTTTCTAAGATTTGGCGCATGGTAAAAATCTGGTCAGTTCAGACATAGCGGCCTAGAAGCAGTTTCTTTTCGCATTGTCTAAGATGACTTTCAAATCGACGTATTTTCTAAAAAATCGATCAATGGTGGAAAGCTGGTTGTTAGTAAATTTCCTAGTTTTAAAGCCAGACTGACAAGGTCAAAGTTTGATGATGATGACTTTTTTCTTTTACACATTGCGCTTGATAAGACCTTATATGAAGTTTTAAAAAGGTTTCTACCGCGGTAGTGGGCGAAGATTGTGGAGCTTTCCTTTTGTGGATTGGGCAGAACACACTTAGGTTCCAATCATCGGCCATGCTTTCATCCGACCCCACCTTGCAAAGAACCTTTTCCAGCTCACCGTCGCCGTACTTGAATAGCTCGGCCGGTAATCCATCGGCCCCTGCTGCTTTTTTCTTCAGAACGGTGATTCCGGATCGTTCTATTCCCGCGTCATCGATTGGGGAATCGGGTTCATCATCTCTAGATGGTACACTTTCACTGCCATTCAGCTGACTGAGAAGTGTTGATTCCTTCAGTATGATATGCACATCGGTCACTTAACACCACTTTGAGTTCTACAAGCTATGCTTTGGTCTTGAAACCTTCCGCTAGTTGCCGTATCTTTTCGTGGAATTTTTGACAATTACCCCTGTTGGTCAGTTTCTGAAGCTCTTCATAATCACGGATTTCTTTCTTTTTTTGTCCGCATATGCGTTTCGCTTTCCCCTTCAACTCTCGGTATCTATCTCACCCCGCTTGCGTTGTGCGCGATAACAACATTGCAAGGTAGACTGTCCGCTTTCTCTCCATTTGAACGCGACAGTCCTAATCGTACCAGATCTTCTTTTGACCTTTACGAAACTAATCGTCTCGTTTGCAACTGAACGTAGAAAGCTTAAAATGCCATCCCATAGTTTCCGAGTTGCTGATAACTGCTCTCAGAAAACAGGAGTCGAGTAGAAAACCGTTTCGCTTTCGGGTGTGATACTTGATTTTTGACGCCGCATCTTCCCTCGGTTTGTTGACAGGCGTGCTTTGATGTGCAGAGTCTGGCGCGCATCTTGGCTGCAAGTAGATAATAGTCCGTGTCGATGTTAGGAACACATGAGACATGTCATCCATCTATCACAACATGATTGATCTGGTTTCGAACTTTTCGATCTGGACACAGCCAAGTAGCTTGATGTATTTTTGTGTGTTTGGAATCTGGTTCTCCGGACAACCATATTTCGGACCCCTGAGAAGTCAGGAGAGAGGTTTAGCCCTGGCGGCTGAATATTCCTACTGTTGTTCCTGGGTGAATGCCAGGACTCGGAGACGAAGTCTTTCTCTTTCCGAGAGTTTGTAAAACGCAACTTCCTCCTTCTGGATTGCGTCACCGTCGAGTACAGACATGCTTATTTTTTATTTTTATATTAGGTATTTTACAATACTTTATTTGTAAACATATACTATATACTTATAATTCATTAAAATTAAATAAATGGAAACACAAAATTTATTGGCGACGAGGATTTAAGTTAATCGTCTGACCGTATTTAAATGAAAAAGCAAGGTGCCGTAGTTTAAAATCGTTAAAATGGCAATGCCTTATACAAGAGCTAGTACAGCAGCAAGAAAGATTCGCAGCGTCGTTGCTCGAGCAGCAAAAACAGTGGATTCAGCAGTATATGTTCAACGCAGATAGTCCTAATCATATAAAAGAAGCAACAGTGGTTTCACTGTTCCACGCATTTACTAAAGACGATCAGAATTGGGAATCCTACCTGGAACAACTTTCTCAGCATTTTACGGCTTATTCGGTAAGCAGTCTGATTACTTTGAATACAAAATTTCTTTAAAGCATACGCTCTTAAATAAAAAAATGAAATTTATTTGTATGTTAACAATAAAATTAGCTAAAATATAATATGTAAGAGTTTTGAATTTTAATGTTGATTAAAATATATGTCGACAAGCGGTGCGGCGAGAATCCACTTCCTCGAAACGGCAGCTGGTGCGTCAATTTTTCGTTGGTAATCTTATCAAATGTATGTGACGAAGTGTTGGTGGTCGAATAGTTGACGTGGGAAAGTATGTTGATATGCGACGGGTGTGTGACGAAGTACAAATACGTCAGTATATCAATTTAAAGTTCGCCAATATCCCGATTCCCCTCCAGCTGATCGAGTATAATAAAAACATGCACATGCGAATAAACAGATGTGCGAAGCGATGCAACAACCGAATCAGCTGTCCAAACGATGTTATTGCAAACGGGCGGGATGAGTCGCATAACGAAAAGTGATAAAATGAAATGTTGAATGTTTCCCATTTTCCATCCTTTTTGAAGAGTTTGTTAGTGTATAGGCATGGTGAGTTGTGTTGTGGTGTTCTCAGCTGTGGTGAACTAAGCTTAACTCATTTAAACATCCTGGGCCCCTTAGTTTTATATATACTATATAATTTGATGCATATAATTCGGTTTACTCTTGGTGGAGTAACCGAGGCCGCAGAATATTAGCCGTAAAAAGCGATTGTGGTTTTAATAGCCAATTGTATTTTGTGTAAATATTTGTGCTTAAGGTAATAATTGATTTTGCGTGCTTTGACGATTTATTCTATTATTAGACCAAAAAAGTTGTTTCCTTTTATTAATTTTATTAGCTGTTTACAATTTATTATTTATCGGTTTGGCATACCGGTAGTTTATTATATGCCTTGTCTGTATAAGGATAGTAACTCCAGATATGGCCAGAATGGGCACTATTTAGCCCTGGAGTTAGGACCGTGACAATGGACGGATCTTGCGAGAGAATGGCCGTGAATGGAGAACGGCTTCGATTCATGGAGTAGCAAATTCTTCATAATGGATTTAATGCTTTGTGTAGCTAATTCCCATAACCCACCCATATGAGGAGCGCTTTGATAGATGTGCTGAAAGCGACCTTAGTTTTGTAAGCGTAGGTGCGTCAATGTATCGCATTAGGAGTATTGTGATCCCTTAACTTCCTTTTTGATTTTATTTATATTTGAAAATTTAAGCCTCCATGGGGCAATATTGTATAAAATGTGTCGATTTCTCGACTTTTGGAGAAAATTTTGTTGTATTTTATGTTTTAGTGCATATGCATTTATTTGGCGTTTAGTAGCGCGCCACATAACTTCAGATTTTTTGAATCAGGATTTTGTATCATTTTTGGCGAAAGCCATCCTGCGGGGCCGAAAGGTTACGAACATATATTTGTGTTTTTATATGAGGTTGTCAGAGGAAATCTGACCTTGCTTCTTCTACATTTATGTGGGATATTTGAAAAATGTGGCTCTAGTGGTTGTCGTACGACGTACCGGCCATTATTTGATCAAGCAGTTGTGGCTTTAGAGAATAAGTCACACTACTGATCTTTTATAATTTTGTTTGTTATTGGAAATTTCCTTAACTTTTGCAATTTCCTTAATTTTGAATTAAGGTATTTGCCCTCAACTTGCGTTGGTATGCTGGAAACTGGTTTTGCAACTTGTCCACTTTGTGTTTCACTGTGCAGCGTTTGAATTTTTTGTGCCTTTGAGCAACATGGTGTCTCTTGGCAATTTTTACTGTTTTGGGTTTCGGAATTTGCTTTGCAATTAAGCCCGTGGTTTTTTTAGTATGCGCCCTTTTTGGTGTGATAGGGGATATTTATGTGCTATAATGAAGCATTGTATGGTGTTTTTTATGACAATATAAGCATTTAAATTTGCTTTTGCAATTTGTAAATGTATGCAATTTGTAAATGTATCGTTCGTTAACTTTTAAGCTTTTAAACTTCTCGTAAGATATAAGTTTATGCCCTCTTTTACATAGTTCGCATGACGTTTGTATTCTTTGTTCAGATGTGAACGTTTGTGTTTTGTTAAAGGTTTTGTTTAAATTGTTTTTGTTACTAGCTTGGGGTCTATTTAAGCTTCCATTTTGGTCGTGTTTAATGTTCTTTTTTTGATTATTTTTTCTTCTAACCTTTCCGCAATTTCATATTGGGTGGTGAGAAAATATTTCATTTGTTTCCACGTTGGGCACTTTTTTCGTGATGAGAGCGATTGCTCCCATAGAAGTAACGACTTTTCTGGTAATGCGGCGGTACATATATTTACCAGAATAGGGTCCCAGCTATCTGTGGGAATATTTTGTGTCGATAGAATCGACAATCAATTTGAAACAGTGGATTCTAGTTTGATGAACTTTACACTTGTTCCTTTCTTTACTTTTGGCAAGTTCATTAGTGTCGTTACTTGTTTATCGACCAGTTTTCTTTCATATTCATATCTCGCTTTTAGAGCTTTCCAAGCCAAATTGAAATTGTCGTCATTAAGAGCGAACTGTTTTACTATTATAATATATGCCTGCTTGACCTGTTGTCTTGTATCGGAGGTGATACAATGTTTGTGCTTTTGATAGTTGTGGATGGTTTATGTAAACGGCTGTAAACATGTCCCGGAAGGACCGTCATTCTTCATAACCTCCATAAAATATTTCTGTGTCACATGCGGGCACCTGAATGCCTGAACTTGCCTTTTGACTGTCTATTTGTGGCAGCTCTACTCTACTGTGGAGAGTAGGTGCAATTGCTTTAATGAGCTTTCGTTGACTGGAGATCATAGCTTTTGTATCTTCATATTGGTCTAAGCACTTTTCAAAAATAGCGTAAGCCGATGATTTAAAATTTTTGGGTAAATCTGAATCGTCAGAATCTACTATGTCGTCATGAGCCGCTTGGAGGCGAGTCCAAAAATTATCGAGATTTTCCTTTTTGATTTATAGTGCCGATTCAGAGTAGTCTTGAATCGCTGAAGAGAAAAATCTAGTGCAGTAACTTGTTAAACTGTCACTTTGTGAAATAAATTTTACAACCTGTTTTGAGCGTGTAGCTCCAGATGTGTTTTGATTTGTGTTGTCATTAACCATTTTTGTAAAATAATATTACTTCTTTATTTTATTTTAGTTTTAAGTTTGCAAATGTCCGCACTTTTAATTTATAAACACCTTTTACGTCCGAATGTTAGTATTTGGGTACACCCTAATACTTGGACTTGTATGTATGTGCTTATGAAGGCACTTATGTTTTGTGCAATTGAGAGCTCGCTGAGGAGACCAATGCGCTATTTACCTAAGTATGCACGAATTGTTTGTGTATTTATAAGTATGGTTATCTAAGGCAATTGAGAGCTCGTTAGAGAGATCAATTCGCTTTTTGGACGCAATCCTGCTTCTTTTTGTTTACCAAAGAACAAGAGGTATTGCCGAATAATTGCCAATGTGGGCTTAGAATGTGTAAATATGTGCGTGCACAATTTTTGTTTAACTGCGATTTGTTTTGTACTTTTGTATAAATGTCCATATAGATTATGCACTAATGCAGTGGTCGGCATTTCTTAGCACAATTGTGCAAACTAACTTCACACGTACGCTTACGCTCTATCGTTCAGTCGTTGTCGAGCCAGCAACGAATTAACATTATGCAAGGCTATAGCGCAAAACCAAATATGCCCTGCGAGAAATATTTTATGATTCTAAATGCCTTTGGTGCCATGCAATGCCTTTTTTGTTCCAAGTCTNTTAAAGATANTATGGAATATATCCTTAAAAGACATTTTGTTAATTTTCATTATACTCTTCATTATTTATAAAATTTGCATAATTTTAATTCCAATTTCTCACTGGGCTACTTTGTTTTCGTGCTCACCAACACAGTTACAGATCCTCTCGTGCCGACCACTGCACTAATGTATATTTTTATATGTACAACTACTATATAAAATTAAAAGAGGTATGGATAAATACTTATGTTTGAATATATGTATGTATGTTTGCTTTTGTGTTTTTTCTTTTTTTGTTTTATTTTATATATTACAATTTTGATTTCTGTATGTGCCTTTGCTTATTTAGTTTATAAAATCCTGCTTATTGTTTTATTAAACATTTAAGAGGTATGCCGGAAAATATGGGAAGTAAATTGATTTTTTTGTTTTTTGTTAATATGTATGTGTGTTTGAATACACGAAGGTAAGCTAGTACCTAGGCATCGAAAAATTTGGTATTTGTATGTATGCATATGTGTATATATGTATATGTAATAAAGGACTTGATACGCTCACTTGGTATTTCTTTTATACATACAGTGATGAACGAAAGTATTGGCACAGCAAGATACCTTGACTTTGGCACTGTTTTTTACCACTTATGAAATAAGTTTTGTATACCAAATAAAAATGCTTAGTTAGAACGAGTAATTATCAATTATATTTCCTTTAATTCATTTAATTATCTCTTGTATTTATTTAACAGTAGTTAAAAAAAGAAAAAAAGCGCTAATTTTAGCGAAACAAAAGTATTGGCACACCCTATAAAATCAGGCAACTTAGTTTGATTTTTATTAATTATGGCAACTCTTTTTTAAAGCACCGTTAATTATACGTAAGCAAATGTGTTGCTGTAAAGAATCAAACTTCAAAACTCAGTGTGCGTTTATTTTATAGTTAAATTTGCTTCAATTTTATTAAAATGGGCAGCAAAAAATGTGAAACCAACGAATCTCAACGGAAAATAATATTATATTTGCATAATCAGGGTAAATCGTACGCTGAGATTGGTGAAATGACGGACAGAAGCCGATATACCATACGGAGTGTTATTCAACGTTTTAGAGATACTGCATCTTTACAAAGCGAAAAACGAACAGGCAGGCCCAAGGCTTTAAGTGATCGCGAGCGTGGTCAAATAGTCAGAAAGGTAAAAAAGAACCCCAGAATATCATCCACACAAATCGCTGCGGAAGTTAAAGAAGAGATGGGAAAAGATATTCATCCAATAACGGTCCGGAGGACACTGCATGAAGCTAATTACAGTTCTCGCGTAGCTAGACGTAAACCTCTCATTTCAAAAGTGAACCAAACGAAGCGTTTAGCTTATGCGAAGGAATACATAAGCAAGCCAAGGGACTTCTGGGACAGTGTACTCTTCTCAGATGAGAGTAAGTTCAATATATTTCAATCAGATGGTCGCCAAACTGTGTGGAGAAAGCCTAACACCGAATTGCAAAAAAAAAACCTTGCTGCTACTGTAAAACATGGCGGTGGAGGGGTAATTGTCTGGGGTTGTATGTCCGCTGCAGGTGTCGGTGAGCTGGAATTCATAGACGGCATTATGGACAAGAAATATTATATGGAAATTCTGAAGAGAAATGTAAAAATAAGTGCCGAAAAATTGAAATTGCCAGAGTCATTCACATTTCAACACGATAATGACCCGAAGCATACGGCTTATGATGTACGCATGTGGCTGGTACATCACATAAAACATACATTACCGCATCCCCCTCAATCGCCGGATCTTAACCCAATAGAACATTTGTGGGAAGAACTAGATAGGCGCGTTAAGAAGCGAGCAATATCAACGAAAGCTGAGTTGAAGGTGGCACTAATGGAGGAATGGCGGAATATTGGCGCAGAAACGACACAAAAATTGGTTTCATCAATGCTAAACCGGCTGGAAGCAGTCATCAAGCAAAAGGGCTTGGCCACAAAATATTAATTTTATGTATAGTTTACTACTTTGTTATTGTTTTTTTTTTATTTTTATGGAGTGCGCCAATACTTTTGTTTCGCTAAAATTAGCACTTTTTTTTTGTTATAACTACTGTTAAATAAATATAAGAGATAATTAAATGAATTAAAGGAAATATAATTGATAATTACTCGTCCTAACTAAGCATTTTTATTTGGTATACAAAACTTATTTTATAAGTGGTAAAAAACAGTGCCAAATTTGCTGTGCCAATACTTTTGTTCATCACTGTATGTATGTAAAGTGCGTATGTATGTATGCATATTTCTCCAGCCAATTTTGCTCCTCCGTTTCTTTCAGTTGGTTGGACCTGTTGTGTTTGTTGTTTGTAATTTTTTTTTGTTTTGTTTGTTCGCGCCTGAATAGTGTTTGTTGTATTTATATACTTTTAGTTTGGGTTTTCGCGCCCGGCTGTCTGCGTTATTTTTATACTCTCGCAACAATGTTGCTAACGAGAGTATTATAGTTTTGTTCACATAACGGTTGTTTGTAAGTCCTAAAACTAAAAGAGTCAGATGTAGGATTATATATACCAAAGTGATCATGGCGACGAGTAGAGTCGAAATCCGGATGTCTGTCTGTCCGTCCGTCCGTCCGTGCAGGCTGTAACTTTAATAAAAATTGAGATATCATGATGAAATTTGGTACACGTATTCCTTGGCTCCATAAGAAGGTCAAGTTCGAAGATGGGCAAAATCGGCCTACTGCCACGCCCACAAAATGGCGGAAACCGAAAAGCTACAAAGTGTCATAACTAAGCCATAAATAAAGATATTAAAGTGAAATTTGGCACAAAGGATCGCATTTGGAAGGGGGGCAAAGTGGGCGTGGCCCCGCCCCCTACTAAGTTTTTTGTACATATCTCGGAAACTACTATAGCTATGTCAACCAAAGTCTACAGAGTCGTTTTCTTCAGGTATTTCCATATACAGTTCAAAAATGGAAGAAATCGGATAATAACCACGCCCACCTCCCATACAAAGGTTATGTTCAAAATCACTAAAAGTGCGTTAACCGACTAACAAAAAACGTCAGAAACACTAAATTTTACAGAAGAAATGGCAGAAGGAAGCTGCACCCAGGCTTTTTTTTAAATTGAAAATGGGCGTGGCGCCGCCCACTTATGGACCAAGAACCATATCTCAGGAGCTGCTAGACCGATTTCAATGAAATTCGGTATATAATATTTTCTTAACACCCTGATGACATGTACTAAATATGGGTGAAATCGGTTCACAACTCCGCCTTCTACCAATATAAAGCTATTTTGAATTCCATCTGATGCCTTCTCTGTATAATACGAGTATAAACATTAGGAACCAATGATGATAGCGGAATAAAACTTTACAAAAATACGGTATTTGAAAAATATGTAAATGACGTATTATGAAATCTCGATTATCACTTTACCATGCGAGAGTATAAAATGTTCGGTGACACCCGAACTTAGCCCTTCCTTACTTGTTTTTGTTTGTTGAAATTATTTGTTTTATTTTGTTTTAAATTCGCGCCCGTTTAATTTGTTGGTATACATAGTATATTTGTTTTACAGCAGGAATTCGCGCACAATGTTTTTTGTTTTTGTTTTCTTGCACTTGTATTCTTGTATTTTTGAGTAAATTCCTGCTCTTTTGATTAGGTTTTTAGATTTCTTTTTTGGTTTTTCTTCGTTTCTGCACTTTATGTCACTGCATTTTGTTACACTTTGTATGGTTTTTGTCACTTCACCACTCCTGTGACACCTCGAGAATACATGTATATGGGTATTTTTGTGTGTCAAGTGTATCCAAATTTTAATTATATTATATATTAAAAAATATATATAAACATGTCTTTTTTTTGTTTTGCTTTTTGTGTCACTGCACTGCTCTTTTTTGTTTTCTTATTAATTTACTTTATTTTAGTTTTTGTCCACACAATTGGTTTTAATATAATTAAATCTTATATCTTTTAATGCAATTTTTTTTTCTTCACAAAAATCTGAAGGTGCCTTTCGGTAAGGCTCGAAGGACCATGATTACTTTGAATACAAAATTTCTTTAAAGCATACGCTCTTAAATAGAAAAATGAATTTTATTTGTATGTTAATAATAAAATTAGCTAAAATATAATATGTAACATTATAAGAGTTTTGAATTTTAATGTTGATTAAAATAAATGTCGACAAGCGGTGCGGCGAGAATCCACTTCCTCGAAACGGCAGCCGGTGCGTCAATTTTTCGTGGTAATCTTATCAAATGTATGTGACGAAGTGTTGGTGGTCGAAAAGTTGACGTGGGAAAGTATGTTGATATGCGACGGGTGTGTGACGAAGTACAAATACGTCAGTATATCAATTTAAAGTTCGCCAATATCCCGATTCCCCTCCAGCTGATCGAGTATAATAAAAACATGCACATGCGAATAAACAGATGTGCGAAGCGGTGTAAAACCGAATCAGCTGTCCAAACGATGTTATTGCAAACGGGCGGGATGAGTCGCATAACGAAAAGTGATAAAATGAAATGTTGAATGTTTCCCATTTTCCATCCTTTTTGAAGAGTTTGTTAGTGTATAGGCATGGTGAGTTGTGTTGTGGTGTTCTCAGCTGTGGTGAACTAAGCTGTCTAATTAGGGTGCGCCAGTTTTTCCGGGTAGAGGGGGTGGATGCTTAACTCATTTAAACACAGTCCAGACAAGCAAAAATCGGGTTTCCTATCATGGGTCGAAATGGAATTGTTCGAAATTTTAAAAAAATTATTCGGCGTTGCAACCATGCAATCGAAAACGCACACCCAGTTGACAGACAAATTAACGGAACATTTCCAGTCGAAACGTCATGTAGGCGCAGCTCGTTATGAATTTTTTAAGCGAGAAATGAAGCATACGCAAACACACCGAGAATGGGTTGCAGAACTTCGTGGAATTGCGAGAGAATGTAAATTTAATTGTACCGCTATGAACTGTTCAGAAAACTTTTTAAATGAAATGATTCACGATCAAATCATACTTAACATCCTATACGGTCAAGTCCGCGCAGCCGCTCTTCAAAAATTACGACCATCACTAGAAGCCGTACTCTTAATAGCTGAAACATACGAGACAACAACAAAAACAGTAGCAACCTCCAAAAGCAATACGAGTTCATCCGCCATGCAGGTGAACGCAATGCAGACACGGAAAAATTAAAAAAAAAAACAAGTGAATATCAAATGCAAAGAGAACAGAACACAAATGCTAACGTAATGAAACAAGTGAAATATAAGTCGTGTACAAGTTGTGGCTTGTCTCACAGTAAAGAACAGTGTAATTTTCGTAAAGCGATTAAAATAAATGTGCTTAAAACGGACACTTTGCTGCAGTCTGAAGATCAGAAGTATTAGTAAAAGCACAACGATTCCAGAGCGAAAATGGAATCAAAACAAACAAGAAAATTAAAAATATGTTAGCATAATAGACGCTGAAGCAAATAAAAAGTGAATCAATATAGAAATCTTTAACAAAGTAATACAGTTTCAGTTAGATTCGGGTGCAAGCGTTTCAATAATCAATTCAAAGAAATATAATATATTAAATAGACCGCAAATAGAAAAGTGTACAAAAATATTATATGCATTTAGACATCAGGCTATTCCAATATTGGGTGAATTGCACACTAACGCAAAGTGTGGAAATAAGCAAAAAAGCATTGTTGTAATAGTTGCAAATATAGAAAATGCTAACAATCAATTTGGGCTAGATGTAAAGGGTTTGTCCGGAAATTAATAGGGCTGATTTTCTTCTGCCGCGACTGTACTTCAGAGCACCGACTTGATTCGGTAGAGGGCATTCTCATCTAACGAATGAACGGCTGGTCAGTTGTCTCCGAGCACCTGGAAAGTCAGGACAAAAATTTTTGCGCGACGTGTTTCTGTGAGTGGTGCATGCCGAAAATGCAGCATTCGTCAGAGCAGAGGTACGAGAGGCGAGTGAAAGCGTGCCAAGATAATTTTAACATGTCTGAAAGTGACACCCAATTTTTGAATAACGTAATCACAGGAGACTAGTCATGGATTTTTAAATACGATGCCGAGACAAAGAAGCAATCTTCCGTGTGGCACACGCCGGCGTCTCCTCTCCAAAACACGGAAGAATGAGCAAATCCAAAGTGAAAACGATAGTCTTTGTCTTTCTTAACATCAAAGGCATCGTACACTATTAATTTGTTCCTCTTGGACAAACTGTCAACGCCAAGTTTTACGTGAAAGTCCTCAAGAGACTCAAACCAAGGGTTAATCGGGTCCGACAAGACATCGCAGCATCGCCGATTGGAAGTTGCACCACGACAACGCCCCAGCTCACACCGCCTTTCTTGTGAACTGCTACCTAACCAAGACCGGAATCCCTATGCTACCGCAACTGCCATACAGCCCTGATCATTTGAAATATGAATATTTACAGATGGAGTTGGATGAAGATTCCAAAAAAGTAATGGTAGTCAATACACCTTTACGATTGTTCCAGTACCAACGACTTCCCTATGGTATTGCCAACGCACCCGCAATTTTCCTGCGATATCTGGAACAACTCCTCAATGATGTAGAAGGATGTGGTAATTATTTGGATGACATTATTTTAACCGCACCATCATTGCAAAAACATGTAAAACGAGTAGAACAAGTAATGAAAATACTAGACGGAGCTACATAAGTGCAAAAAGGAAACATTTTACTTTTTGGAGGAAGAATGTGAGTACTTGTGTAAAAGAGTAAGCGCTAAGGTCTAATAGTCTTCCAGACTATTAAGGCATTCAAGCACTTAAGTTACTGAAACTATTTTTGAATATAACGCAACTAGAAACTTTTATAGGTAAAGTTAATTTCTATTGCAATTTAATTCTGAATTTTTCCTAACTAGCCGCTCCACTAAATAAGCTACGCCGCAGCAACAAGCTTTTGGAGCTCTTAAATTACATATAATTAATGCTACGCAGTTAGCACATTTCACTTAACAATTAGCAATTACATAAGCATAAACTTAAACATAGTCAAATTCAAAAAGACGGTTTGGCAATAGTGTTTGGAGCTAAGAGGTGCCACAAATACTTATATGGGAGAAAGTTTTTGCTAATCACAGACCATAAACCTCTCATAAATATTTTTAATCCAAGCAAGCATCTACCACAAATGACTCCGCATCGTATTCAGCATTGGGCCATCATACTTATGGCATATCAATTCGATATCAAGTATCGAAATACAAGTACACACATACACATACAATGTTACAGACAGACAATTACCAGTATGTACTAATATTATACATCAGCACACAGAACGGGACGAAAAGTTGAACACTTAGTTAAATCAGCTTGGGCTACACAACTATCGCCAGGTAATAATGAAATTAGACCATACTTTCATCGGATATTAGCTCTAACTCTTCATGAAGATCTTTTCCGCTTACATGCAAACGTAAAACGTATTACTTCAAAAACATTACAACAAAACATTCTAGGACTCTTACATGATGGATATTTGGGAACAGCACCAGGTATTGAACAACCTGTTTTGTCGTTTGATAAGAAAAACACAATTTTATGTTTCAAAATACACTTTATTACTCCGTATAATTTCCCTGTACATTAATACACTTGCTGCAACGATCCTCCAATCCGTGGATCTTCAACAGCCTCTTCATTTGATGAAAAATATAAAAAACCCAAGCCTCGACGGCGATGGCAGCAAACTAGGTCCTCTGCTCTCAAAACTGAGCGTAATAAATGTACAGCGAAACTAAGAACACAAATTATACAGTTTAAAAATTGTTCCTTCAAAACGTATCTGGCTAAACTTACAGCTGATAAATCCACCGACTATTCATTCAGGAAAGCTGCAAGAAATTTGAATAAACAAATAAAATATGTAGCACCATTAAAACTAAACGAAACTGCATGGGCCAAAACAAATGAACAGAACACATCAGCATTTCTCTTCTTACTATTAAATAAATTAAAAATATTATCGGGAACACAAGGCTCAAAAAACCACCTGGGTACGATTTAATAACTGGAGAAATATTAGGTTGTCAAAAAAGTCTTGCGGTATTTTCGCTAGTTGGCGCTGAAAGCGCGTAGTTCTAGTTTTATTCGTCGCATCGGGTCTTGCTAAACCTTTTTGGAAAGCTCATATCACGCGCTAACACGTGTTTGATTGATTGTCGTTTCTTTTAAGTCATTCGAGTTATAGCGTCGCAAACATGGAGCAAAATAAAGAGAAAATATGGTATATTTTACAGTACTACTACGATAAAGGCAAAAATGCATCTCAAGCCGCCAATAAAATTTGTGCAGTTTATGGACCCGATAGTTTCTATTTCCACCGCACAACGATGGTTTCAACGTTTTCGTTCTGGTGTAGAGGTAGTCGAAGATGCGCCACGCTCCGGAAGGCCTGTCGTCGAAAATTGCGATAAAATCGCTGAATTGGTCGAAAGAGACCAGCATAGTAGCAGCCGTAGCATCGGTCAATAGCTGGGCATGAGTCATCAAAAATTCATTTCAATTTCAATAATAAAAAAAATCAATAAATATACCGCAAGACTTTTTTGACAACCCATTATTATGCCATTTACTAAGAATTGTATAAAAAAACGTGTAAACATTATGAACAGTGTGTTACGTTTAAGATACGTTCCATCACTTTGGAAAGTATTTGAAGTCATAATGATACCAAAGCCGGTTAAGCCAGTACACGATATTACATCATATAGACCAATTTCGCTGCTGGCAGCTTTATCTAAAATCTTTGAGAATGTACACTCATAAATAGGCTCAAACCAATAATTGCTCATAAACACCTGATACCAACACATCAATTTGGCCTCCGTGACCACCATTCAACAATTGACCAGGTACACCGAATCGTTAATTTTGTTGGAAATACAATTGACAAAAAGAACGTTTGTACTGCGGCCTTCTTGGACGTGTCTCAAGCTTTTGACAAAGTTTGGCATACGGATCTGCTGCTCAAATTGAAATACGTGCTACCCAAACAATTTTGCGAAATAATTGCTTCGAACTTAAACGATAGATACTTCCGATTTACACAAGAGGATTCATACTCAAACTTGCAACCGATAGAAGCGGGTGTTCCCCAGGGAAGCGTATTGTTGCCAATGCTTTATTTGCTTTTTATCAGTGACCTCCCATCTGACTTCAGTTATATAACAGCAACATTTGCGTGAGACACATTTTTGAAATCAGCTGGAGAGACAACTTCAGTATCTACTAGGTAAACTCGATTCCGATTCTACTCGTGAATCGAGTTTTCTCGTAAAATAATCGATTTTTTGGAATCGATCTTCAGTAGTCGAAGTCGATTTAGAATCGATTCTTGACATTCGGCTTTACTATTAATTAAGTGACTAGTTTCAAGTTATACATACTACATACGAGCACAAGAAAGCTCGCGATTTATAATTCTTGACGATAAATTTATTAAAATGGCGCATAGCGCTGTATGGATTTACTTTAAAAAAAGAAACAACGGGTCGAATGTCCAGTGTCTGGTAAGCAATTAAAATATAATAATAGTATGTCTATCTTAATCAAATATTTTAAATTTATTTAAAAACTTATTTTATTAAACTTGTTTAAACAACTTGAATTATTTAGAAAAAATTGTATATGAAATGTAATGTTCTTGGTACATTATTTATAGACAAAAAAATATAATTGTTTTTAACTATGTATTTTTGTGTTTTATTTAATCGATTTGAATTAATCATTCAATTTATGCCTTGTGATTTAATAAATCAATTTTTGTCCTTTTGATTAAAATCGAAAGAATCGATTCTTGCGCTCGATTAATCGATTCTTAGAATCGAAAAATATAAAAAAATAATCGGAATCGAGGATCAACGCAATTCTCTTCTGTACGCACTGTACGCATTCGTGTGGTTGGTTTAATGTCCAATAAAGTAAACTGAGTGCGAAACTTGGTCACAATCGCATTAATTGTTTGCTCACTTGGTCGATTATGTAGACCATAAATCGGACGTAAAGCGCGAAACACATTTCGAACCGAACACTGATTTTGGTAATAAAATTCAATGATTTGCAAGCGTTGCTCGTTAGTAAGTCTATTCATGATGAAATGTCAAAGCATACTGAGCATCTTTCTCTTTGACACCCTGTCTGAAATCCCACGTGATCTGTCAAATACTAATGCATGAAAATCCTAACCTCAAAAAAATCACCCGATATTAATAATACACATCATAACAGTACTAAGTACCTAGACTTAGGTGCTAAGCTACGCTGGAAAGAGCATGCCAAAAAAATTTGCTAAACTTTACCAGATAGTTGGCAGGAAATCCACTCTATCAACTTAAAACAAGCCTGATTTTTCCACGAAATTCGCATTTTTTTATATATCTCGTAAATGATAAAGGTTATAGAAAAAATGTACATGACAAACTTGTAGGAAATTTTATTTGCTACAAAAAAGATCTGAGGTCAAAATCGCTATCATTAATACTATACTTCTCGAGATATTCGGCTTTTTTAAGTAAGGCTTTATAGAATTTTCATAGATGGTATGTGATAAAAAGGCTGTGAGTCGAGGCACAGCAAGGTTAACTAGGCGACCAAATCAATACACCTCCAACGATTTCTTTGGAGAATACCAAGCTGTTGAGTAATAAAAACGAAAAGTGTTGCAAAAACAAGAAACTACTTTAACTTCGGCCGCACCGAAGCTAATTTACCCCTCACAGGTGTATTCTTTTTAGTAACTATGTGTTCAGATTATATGGAAGCTATATGCTATAGTAATCCGATCTGAACAATTTTTTCGGAGATTACCTTAAGTAGTAATCCACGTAAAATTTCAAGAAGATACCACGTCAAAACGAAAGTTTTCCATACATGCCCTTGATTCCGATCGTTCGGTTTATGCGGCAGTTATATGCTATAGCTAACCGATCTGAACAATTTCTTCCGATATTATATTATTTCTATGAATAACAACTTATACCAAATTTCGTGAAGATATGTCTTTAAATGAGGAAGTTTCCCATGCAAGCATCGAATCCGATCATTCAGTTTGGATGGCAGCTATATGCTATAGCTATCCGATCTGAACAATTTCTTCGGACGTTACATTGCTGCCTTAGAAAATTATCTATACCAAATTTTGTGAAGATACATTGTCAAATGTGAAAGTTTTCCATACAAGAACTTGATTCCGGCCGTTCAGTTTGTATGGCAGCTATATGCTATAGTTAACCGATCTGAACAATTTCTTCGTATATTACATTGTTACCTTAGAAAATAATCTGTACCAAATTTCGTGAAGATACCACGTAAAATGCGGAAGTTTTCCATCCCTTGATTCCGATCGTTCGGTTTGTATTGCAGCTCTATGATATAGTGAGCCGATCTGAACAATTTCTTCGTATATTACATTATGCATAAATGAGCATCCGCCCCCGGACATCCACACATACACCACACTATCACACCACATCAACTCAACCTCACAACACTGACACGCACCTTCCCCATACTCACTTCACAAATCACCAGGGCTTACAACCCACATTCCACTACACACCAATCAACCACATCACACCATCTGATCCCAAACAGCAAAGGAACTATAAGGATATAAGCAATTCACTTCGCTTTCGATCTTAGCAGCGACCTGCACGCGAATTTTGTATCTTCGTCGCGTTCGAGCGTTTTTAAAAAAGTTAGTACCGAGTTTACCCTAGAGAAAATAAACCAGTTGGTTTGGATATTTGAATCAGACTGAACTTTCGCTTTATTAATTATAATCATCAAAGTTACTATTATTATTGCTTACAAATCATAAATACTTATTACATATGTTTTGCAAGAAAGTAAGTGCTTGCTTATACATCATTTTTACTAAAATGCTGATTAAGGGAATAACCTCATAACTTAATAGTTTATACAGATTCTTGGAAATATTGTTAACAAAGTGATTTTGTTTTGTATCTTTTAATTTGATTTTTGCGATAGCACAGGAAATGGTATCACATTACAATTTTACTGATTTTCGGTTGTGCTATTTATTTCATTAAGAAATTCAGCAAATTTATCAGTTTTACTATTTGTTAGTGGCTTATTTATATATGTAACTACTCC
>NW_026089624.1:1028947-1050280 GCF_024586455.1 Bactrocera neohumeralis
AGTATGCTCGGGGATCGATTATAATCACCTGGGGATTTCCCAAAAGAGATGCCCTATAAACCTTCTGTTGTCCCCGCATTTTTTCGTAGAATTTTGATCATTACCTCTCGGCACATGTAAAGCCTTTCTCCGATTTCGGCCTTTTTTTTTGTTAAAAATTGTGAAAATCCCCTTCAAAAGGTTGCTACCCCTTTTTTTCCCCAATCATCGCAACCCGAAAAATGTAATCCAAAAAGGCAGATGATAGTAATAAAACTTTTCGACGTACTTGCGTTTTATGCTATCCAACTTCAAAAAACAGTCAAATCGAAACACAGCTAGAAATCATATCAAAACGACAGCTACGTATTGCCCACAATGTCCCAACACACCCCTCTTATGTATTGATTGTTTTCCAAAATATACGCACCTTAAAAACTAATATATACGCATATCTGAATACTAATTTGAATAAAAAATTCAAACACAAAGTGAACCTCAGAGTTTTTATAACAAAACAAACAAAAATTTATCATAGCGCTATGAAAATTTAACCCAATTTTTCTGCAAATATCAGCCTACGCTGAAAACATAAAATTTGTCAAGTAATGTCACAAGAACGCGTACGACAAGGTGGAATGTGAAATATTCCTGTCGTACACTTTTGTGCGACGTGGCCCCCACGCAGTATTATCTTACAGAAACGTGCGACGTGGCAATCAATGTGTTAACAGGCAAAGAGAACATTGAGTGAACTTTCAGTCCACCTATTCCGAATACTGAATCGCGCATGCGTTGGTAATAGAAATTCTTTATTTTGTTTTGTTTTTTGTTTTTAAGTAGAGGAAGCATCAAAAGCCGGGTGCAGGACTTTAATCGCTAAAACCTAGCCTACTCCAATTCAAGACTCGCACGGAACCACCAGATATGGTATTACGTCATGGGAGTGACAAGCCAGTTTACGTCTCCTCTATAGCACGGACGGACTGACGCCTATTCTGCTGTAGCTGTCTTAGTATTATCGTAATGGAAATTGCCGCTTCGCAAGCTACTTTCCACTTGTCAGAGGACTGACACATAAGTGCAGTCAAATTTTCCACCGTTAAACTACCACGTAGTGTTGTTTCTAACTTTTCCCTTATATTTAGAAACCGAGGACAATGGAAAAACACGTGTTAAGGGTCTTCTATTGACTCCGTACACATCGAACAATATGGACTGACGTCATTTTGAAATTTGTATAGATAGCCTCTGAAGCACCCATGCTCGCTTAATATTTGGGTCAGGTGGAAATCCAGGTCCCCATTTTGTCTACTTATCCACCTATGGATTTCAGGTATAAGACTGTGGGTCCACCATCCTTTCGTTGAGGTTTGACACCATTGCTCCTATATAGTTATGCTCTTCTTTCATTTGGATTTCTGTAATTGGCGCTGATAGCTCATATAATCTCTTAAGCTCGTCACCCAGGATGTCTATGGGCGGCATACTAGTTAGTACTTCAGCTGCTTCGCTGGAAATAGTTCGGAAAGCACTTGTTATTCTTATTGCTGGGAGTCTATGCACCGCATTTATTGGTTTGGCATACGCTTTTATGTTTAGTGCCTGTATTTATACTGGAGCTGCATATAGTATAACTGAGCTCATCGCTTTTGCGATTTGAAGCTGTCGGCTGGAGAGCACACAGCCTCCATTTGCCATCATTATTGATAAGGCATTATAAATATTATTTGCTTTATTTTCTATGTTTGCCAAATGCTGCTTGAATTTCAGTTTGGTGTCCAATATTACCCCTAAATACTTCAACTGTGGTTGTGAAGTAATCACGCACTCTCCTTTAGTGAGAGTTGTTTTTTCCTCAATTTTCCTGGTGCTTATGAGCAATACCTCTGTTTTGTGCTCAGCCAGTTCTAAACTGATGGAAGAAAACCATTGTCGCAGAGCATTTATGCATTCTTTACATTTATTTTGGAGGTCATCGAGTTGTTTAGCTACTGCTACCACTATAAGGTCGTCCACGTATGAATTCATGCACCCCATCATACACAATATTCCATAAGAGAGGGCCTAACACTGAACCTTGTCTGTGGTGTCGTAGATCAGCCTTCTATTTTCAAAATAACTATAACGATATTTATGACGTACTGAGGGGCGCGTATTTCATATAAAGCTTCGAATATGTTTGTCCATTTAGCAGAGTTGAATTTAAGTATTCTGCACTTCCATGGTAATCACCGCACAATGTTTTTTTGTACCACCTTTCCATCTTCTGCCACTTACTGTACTTTTCGCAGTGTCGAGAACTTCTTTTAGTGCATTGATTGTGGACCTCTATTTTCTGCAGCCGTATTGTCTTCCTGATAGTCCGCCGGCACCTGGATTGCATACACCAAGCGGTTTCTTATTATGCTTTCGTACACCTTGCCCATTGTGTCGAGCATACGCAGAGGTCGATACAAAGAAGGTCATGTGGTGATTTTTTGGTTTTGGGATTAAAACCAGGCACTGGACATTCCAGGGATCGGGGATCATCTCTCCTTTTATGCATGCATTGTACATTTTAGCAAAAAGAATGGGTTTTGAAATTATGGCTACTTTTAGAGCTCTGTTTGGTGTACCATCGACATCGGCGCATTGTTGATTTTGATTTTTTTAGCTGTGGCAAATAGTTCTTCTTTCGTAACCAGTGAGGGTGATTCAGCAGCTTCGTTTCGTCGCTAAGCGCTAGTAATCGGGACGTGCGTCGGAAATAATTTAATTTAAAAGGTTGCTGCCACTTATTTTGGAATTTCGACATACAGATTTTATAAGCAGTTCCCCAGGGGTCTCTATTCGCTTCTCCACCGATCTTTTCAAAACAGTTTCTTTTGCTACGGATTATAGCTGACTTTAAAAGCTTTTTGTGGCTTTTAAAAGCTTCTTTGCGAACGCTTCTTTGTTTTCGTCACTTTGATTGCGTTGTAGGCGACGTCGGGCTGACTGACAGAGCTTTCTCAGCGTAGCAATTTCTTCATTCCACCAGTATACAGGTCTTCGCTTATTGTGACATTTCTTCCTTAATAAGTGGACGCCGCCTTCGCCTGGTGCTATTTCTGTCTCAAAAACGTCAGAATTAAAATCTGTTTGCTTCCAGCTTCTTTTATGTGTAGTGTTAATGCGTGAGGGTTCCTGGGCCCGAGAGATCGAAACTTCTGCAATGATTGCCATGTAGTCTCTATTTGTAAACATGTCTGACACCTTCCACTTAATGTGGCTGTTAAGTGAGTCATTTGCAAATATCAGGTCTGTTACAGAACCTTTATTTCCTTTTTTGATAAGTATTTTTGGTACCACTATTAATGATTGTGAGGTTGGTTTGGCTCAGAAAGTCTAGAACTAGGCGCCCACTATGGTTTGAACTTCTGCTTCCCCAGGCAGTAGACCATGCATTAAAGTCGCCGCTATTATTATCGGCGCTTTACATCTGCTTTCCGGAGATAGTTCTAGAAAGAGTCTTCAAATTCTCTGATGGACGCGCTGGGACTGCCATAACAGCTTACGAAATATATTCCTCCTATTTGCGCCTATGCGAAACCATTTTTTGCTTCCCTGCAGCAAAATGTTAATGATTTTCCGTTGTAGGATCTGTCGATAGCACTGCAACATTTACGAGCCATGTTGGCTGAATGGAAACATCTGTCACAGCGAGAATCAGGCGAGTACTCCCAGAGGAGACAGATCAACCACCCGATCTTTACTTTGGCTAATTTTAGGGCCGTCTTAGCATCTTGAGCACGCAGGCATATTAGGGCTATTTGAGTGCTTCGTGTCTTCCGCACATTTTTGATATTTGCTGGCCTTTTGCTCTGGAAACCGTACTCCTTTTGTAACGCGTCGCAAATTTCTTCTAGGGTAGTTACCTCGTCCAGGTCCTTGCACATTATAGTGACGTTGTGCGTTTTGGCTGTATTACAGCCATTTCTCCAATCACTCCCTCTAGAGCGCTCTCGAACGTGAGCGTTTGCGCATTGTAAATATGCGAATCTGTAAGCGTACATTTCTAAACATAAAAATTAGCATTATTTTTCTCACTTAACACTCAAAATGCTCAATTCTGCTATTTTCGGCCCCCTCATGTCATATTGGTGATTTACGGACGCGAAATATACATACATATATATATATATATTAGGGTGTGTCATTCTGAGGCAACCTTTTTTTTTCAACTGAAAAACAGGCTAAAAACTTTCGAAAATGTGAAAAAAGTCACTCAAAAGATGAGCTTTTAATATTAATATTAAGAGGTGCCTGTTTTAAATTTTCTATTTTCCATATAAATTACATGGAAAAAAAATCATTGTTTTTTTGTGGTGGTTATTGTGCGGAGGTTATTATATGTGGACGCGTTGGCTGCCAGTAGGGATGGTAAACTCGATTCCGATTCTACTCGAAAATCGAGTTTTCTCGTAAAATCCATCCCATTTTAAATTTAAATAAAATGTTGGAATTTTACGGGTATAGTTTTTTATCGCAAAGCGTTTTCAAATCCTTATATTTAGCAGAAGAAATGTTAAATATATAATCATATAATTGAGTAGGTCCCTCACAAACTATTTGGGAGTGTCGTCTGGATCGTGGAATTGAATCTAGATCATAATTTATGGTTTCAGATTCATCAAAGTAGCCATATTTAAGAGTAATATTTGAATTTTTTTTTCCAATGTAACAGAGCATAATTTTGTAAATTGAATTTTCACTGAATTTGGAAGTAACGCCTGTGAAAATGTCTTCCAGTCTTTAAAATCACTGTTAGTTAATTCAATACAATAATATTTTCTTGGGTTAGTTCTTGCATTTGATA
This sequence comes from Bactrocera neohumeralis, assembly GCF_024586455.1. NCBI lineage: Eukaryota > Metazoa > Arthropoda > Insecta > Diptera > Tephritidae > Bactrocera > Bactrocera neohumeralis. The sequence continues at coordinate 1,033,767 of NW_026089624.1, forward strand.
TTATGGTGTACCACTCACTTGGAGCCCAAATAGTCCTATTCCGAATAAACGATTCAATTGTACTATGTATCGAATCAACAGGCATCATGGTGTGTCCAGGCAAGAAGTATGTGATTTTTATATTAGTTACAAAATTAGAATTCTTTTAAACTTTCCAAACCATTTAAATCAACGAAAGATTCATCTGAATCGCTATACGGTACCAGGGAGAGCTGTAAAAATATCCAATAATTGAAAACAAAAACATATTTTGCAAAAAAAAACAAATTCATACCTTCGACATATTGTTCTAAAGCTTTATCTTTAATTAAAGTCTCAAAAAATTGTGTTTTTTTCCCCTTGTGTTTCATTTATTTTAAAAGAGAATTTAATTGTATCCCACACAAGCGTTCAAAGAAAATGTAAACAAGTCACCATATGCATTTACATTAAAATTGTTTTTGTTATAAAATCATAACGGTTTAATCTACAGCCATGAAATTTTGACAGATGATGCAAATGATGCTGAACTATCGATTTCGATAACAAACCAAAAATCGATTATGGTGTGGGATACATTATTTTGGCGGTAATGGCTCGATATGTATATGTATGTATGTATGCAATTACGCATTTATATGCAATCCGAAATTTTTGTAGGTTTTGTTGCAGTAATTTTGTTTTTGTCAGCATAGCCTGATGTACCGTATGCAGAGAGGACACGAATTAGATATCGAAGTACTCGGCAGAGATCACCACAGACAAATTTATGTATCGTAAGCATTTTGTGGTGAATTTTTAATATTAACCCGCGAAGCCCAAGGCCTCAGATTTTTGTAAAAAATTTATATGTTATGTAAAAATATATGTGGAACGTGGTTTCTTCGACGATTTTTTGAAAAAAATTACTTTCAGAGAAATTTTTTTAAAAATAATGGTTGTATCCTTAAAGATACACTGGGCATTCCCTTCATTTTTTACTTCAATACCCAAATGAGCTAAACTTTGTATTCAAACGATTAAAATGCGGCTTATATTGCAAGGAAAGTAATTTATTAAAAATGTATTCATATTTCATAAATGTTCGTATAAAATAATATAAAATTTGGTGCATAACTTACTAAACAAAAGTGTTTTGGAAATTTTTTTTTTATATAGTCGTTTTACATTAATACACTTATGTATTGGTAAAGAAAACTTATTATATCTTAAAAATGGTGATAATTATAAAAGCAATTTTTTTCTGATGTCATACATAAATTTACTTTACATTTAGAACAAAACATTTTTGTTTGTCCCGAACAATTTGGATACTTACATCTGCCTTTTTTCCCCATTGTAGTCCAGTGATCCGTCATGTCCAATCGGCTGTCTTTTGATAAAGCTACAGAAGAATTCGGTTTCCTCTTTTTTTCCTCTAAAAACGGCTGGAGGTTAGGACGCCCACGTTTAGGGGCTTCAAAAGATTTGAAACTAAATAGGGAATCCGCGACTTCTAACTTAAAATCAATAAGACGCATTTCTTTATATCCGAGGCGATTCTTATTAATTCGTTTGTACAGAATCCATGCATTAGCACATGTTAAGTCTAGTAAGTGATAAAACATTCTGTTGGTCCATTTACGACTTTTCATCGTGATTTTATGACGACCCATACAGCTGTCAAGTAAATCTACGCCACCCATATGACGATTGTACTCTTTAATTATTTCTGGGCAGGAAATCATTTTGAATGTCTTGTCCTTTTTGTCGTAACGTTTTATGGAGGAAGATGTTGCAGGTAAATCTTCGTTTTGACCAATCATCAAGATTGGTTTCATACCGATGTAAGTTGAAACAAGATTAACAATCTTGTTGTCCTTCCATGACAATGATGTCACATCGACGCCGTAAATTGAAGCAACGTATTCGCGGCTGGTTCCACGCTCATATTTTGACATTACTTTCTCATTTGGAAGTTTGCAGTTTTTAATCCGATTGCGACGAATAGTCCCAATTGAAAGTATACCTTGAGATCGTAAATATACTAACAACGGCACAGTTGTATAGTAGTTATCAAAATAAACGATATGATTTTGATAACGAGGAACCTCACGCAAAAGTCTAACAACAATATTTGCAGATGACTTCAAATCTGGTTCGCCCTGGAGTAATATGTTAGGTCCTCCGGAAAAAATTTCAAACTTATAAGCAAACCCGGTGGAGTCACATAAGACATATAATTTAAACCCCCATTTCTTAGGCTTGTTAGGCAAATATTGCTTCATGTAATTTTTCATTTTTGAAGAACACATTTGTTCATCAACGCACAATCGGTCTAACTTAGGTATGCTACCGAATGTTCTGTTTAGGGTATCAATCAATGGTCTAATGAGATATAGTCTATCGCGGTTTGGATCGTCTCGAGATGGAGCATTTTCTTTTTCATTAAAGTGGATGAATTGCCGTATTTTTTCAAATCGGTTCCTAGTCATCGTTGTTTGTATTATTGGAACACAATGGTTGCCATTTTCAGACCAATAATCTCTTGTACTCGGGAGATTGAAGTAAGACATATAAAATAAGATACCAATAAATTTACGTAAATCGAATAAATCAAAATTAAAAGCTTCATTAAGTTCGGAGTAAATTTTAGTTTGCTCAACTATTTTGAGCTCCAAAGATTCTGGAAATAGGAATGACCAAACCTGAAAAGGAGTTTGCAAAGCCTTCAAATTATCGGATATGCTACTATCGCCTCTAAAGCTAATTTCAGCATTGGTATATTGAATATTTCCTGTTTTCCATATTACCCTGTCAAATTCAGAAGACTTCGGATCCACAGACAAGTTTTTGAATAATGAAGGAAATAAATTTGGCGATAGGTTCATCTGACCCTGCGGAAGTCCCGGCTTCTCTAGCAATCCCTATATTATCGTCATCATTTATCATGTTCACAAAGGAATCATGTAACGACGTTCCTAAATCTATTTCATCCTCAAAATGGTCATCAACAACGGCAACATTGTGAATTGATGCGTCTGCATTTTGTGTTTTTATTAAATCATCAGAGTCACTCTCGAAATCATCAATACTCTCATAACCAATCTCTTCACACAATATAGCACACACGTCAGCATTGGACATTTTGATTCCATCAACTATTATATAATCGGCCATTATAAAATTGATTAGAAAAATATATATCTTACGTGCACGAACTTTAACGCCTTGTCTCATCAGCGTTCTTAACTCAAATGATGTTATAAATGCAATTAGCGTGCTTTTGCATTTCAAATACATATGAGCGTTTATCAAATAAAAAGTGTGCGGCAATGCCCAGTGTATCTTTAAAGATACAACCATTATATTCACTCGTATTCAGCAGGGAAGCGAAAAATAAAATCAAGTAAAAATATATCGTTAAAAAATTCTCTTCGGAACCAGTATAAAAATTTTCGGGTCTAGAATGCAAATAGTTCTGGAGATTTTACATTACAAAAGCGATAATTTATTTAATTTAACAAAAATAGTTTTTTTTTTACTTTGCTTATCAAATTTGCCTTCATTTGCAACAAATTTAGTAGAAGTATTACCCTTTATAAAGTGTGTATATTTTCTTCATGCAGTGACATGTGTATTAATGTTTTTAGATCATTAATATTGAAAATTGGTGATATTTAATGGTTGTATCTTATTTGATGTTAATTTCTTTTAAAAAAATTTTATTTATTACTTGTTCGTTTCATTACAGAGCTAAGACTAAACTTAAGAATTAATTTACTTAAAACCTAAGCTACGTTGCACTGGCCAACTGCTGACTTTGTTGCCGATTCTCCGAATTGGCTTATTTCGGTTGCGCGTGTTGGATTTCCGCTTCACGCCGAAAAATGAGCTTTTATGCTGATGAAAGCGTCTGGCTTTTACTGTGGGAAATGTTGTGCAACTAAAGATGCATTTCCGCTATGATTTGCTCATTATTGCTGATTACGGTTTATTTAGTAATTGTTAACATTTGCCATGTTAACACTTCCCCTCTTAAAAGCGATCGTCCCGAGAGCCTATCAAAAATAGGGGAGGTTGTTAAAATTGATGTAAGTATTTTGATCATTGGAAAGATCTTTGATCTCCTTAAGATCAATATTCGCCGGGGGCATCTGGTTAAGGTCCAGGCTTGAAGATATGATTATTCTGTTTTGGTGCTTTTTCCAGAATTTTCGAAAAAATATTATACCGAGAATGATAGTTGCAACGGCTCCAAGTGAAAGGGAGCTATTGGATATCGTTGCTGTCTTCAGAAGATTTATTCTTCGTATGTTATCAATGTGAAACTCCTTTAAGGCCTGGAGAGAAAGTAATTCAATTCGATTTCTTTCGATTGGTGCTGGTTGCAGGGCTGCTGGGATTGCCGGCAGTGGAACCAAATCGTAATTAATGTAAAATTGATGATTTATTTTTAACGTTGAGTTATGAAAATTAATAAGGTGTGTCCCTGATAAATTTTTCTGCATTCCGTCAGCATCTATTACCCCTTGAAAGCCATTAAGTAATATGGTGCCGGGTTTTACTTCTTCGATTTGTTGGATATGTTGGCCGTTTGTTAAAGTGCAAGATGAATTTAGGCTATTTACTACTCTAGGTATACAACTACTATTACTTATATTTACTAGTTGAGTTTGCTTACAAATCTCAATTTTCTTATAATTATTACATACTTCTTTAATTCCATAGGTATCTTTTGTACCCTTTAATATTTTATCAAATTCGACATTAATTATAATTTTGTTTTGCTTAACAACTGGTCTTATAATCATTTTTTGAAAATTTTCCTTAATAGTTAATGGTATTTTTACCAAGTAAAATATTGTCATATTTTGACTAATTACATTTATATTTGATATTTCTAGTGCTTCTTCAGCATTTTTGAAAGGTATTTCGTCATTTTCTAAATTTTCTAACGCAATTTCGATTTCATTTTTATTTAACAATAATGTATTTAAAATGTCTTTCTTTGCCCACTGTATGGCGTATTTAATGTTAATCAACTCTTCTTTTATTAATCTTATTCTATTCTGCAAATTTATAATAGTTTCGTTTTCTATATAAGTATCTTTCCTTATGTTATTAAGAAGATTATTTACTATCATGCTAATGTTATTAATTTTTTCGTTAAAAATATTGTTAATTAGTACTTGTTTATTATTATTATTATTGATATCATTAAGATTTTTGGTTATTACATCCAGATCCTCGTGATCGGGGCTTCCGGCTATGAATTTCCAAGCCGTTCCTAAACTATCTATGGATCTTTTCTGTCTTCTTTCGACAGGTTTTATTGTATCTAAAATTTGAAGAGATTGGGTTAATTCGTGTTTTAGGATGGGATAAAGGATTGTGTCCTTGGGTATGTCCGAAGAGGTGAATCTGTACATGTCCGTCAGAAATTGTTCGTACTTGTTGAGGTCGATTATGTGTATTAGCCTGAAGTCTCCATTCTGGATTTTTACTAGTCCGTCATTTATCGTAACTATTTGTGCCGTGGAGTAGTCATAAATGTCTATTGATGCGAATATTGGGTAAATAAGGAGAAGTCTGGAAACAAAAATTTTAGTTTTGATTTTTTATATTGCGTTTATGAACTACTTTTCCTGATTCTGTCAAAACGGTGGAATTTTTGTCTTCCTTTACTATTTCTTTTCTAAATTTTGGAGATATTTTGGTTCCTAGTCGTAGTTTGTTTATCCTAACGTAAATTGTTTCTCCAGGGTTATATGTTTTAATTGGATGACGGGCTTTATTATGGTAGGAAAGATCTTTTAGTTGTCTATTTTTTAGTTCCGAGATAATTTCTTCCCTAGCTCTTTCAAATTGGCTTGGGTCTGTGGAGATTCTTCTCCCGAAAAATACCTCTATTGGTTTTTTCTTTGTGGAGGAGTGGACTGAAAAATTGTACTCGTAGACGGAGTTATCGAGGAGTTCGGCGAATGAGGTGAAACTTCGCTCTGCTTTTAAACAGCGCATTATTTCTGTGAGGGTCGAGTGAAATCGCTCTACTTGACCATTTACGGAACTTGCATAAGGTGGTGTTCTAAAAATTTGTATATTTAGGGTATCTTCCAATAAAAATCGAATGGAAGCTGAATTCAAAGACGTTTCATTGTCTATAACTACCGTTTCTGGTACGCCAAATTGAAACAGTAGTTCGCGGAGAGGTTCCTTAACGTGTTCTACGGCTCTGGAGCGAAGGATTTTGGTTTGGGCATACTTTGAAAATTTGTCTATGGCTGTAAGGACGAAATTTCGTTCAGTTATGTAAATATCAATATGTAAGATTTGTCCTGGAAATTGTGGAATAGGGGTTTCTCCTAGTTTTGGTTTGGTAGGGTGGCGGTCGTACTTATTTTCTTTGCAAACTGAGCATTGCTGAATAATTCTTTTTATTGTTTTGGTCATGGAGGGAAAATAGTAATTTTCTAAAATTTGAAGTTTGTTTTCACGAGAATTCCTATGTGCTCTTTTATGGGTATTTATGATTATTTCTTCTTGTTGCTGTTCGTCTGTCACATCCTGGACTTGGAGTTGAGAAAACCTGGTTTTATAGTTACTAAAGTGGATCGGGTATATTTCTTGAATTTTACCCATAGTTCTTTCGTCGGTTTTGATGCAATTTATTATGGAGGGGTTTAGGTACCTTTTTAGGAGATTTATTAATGTTTCTGAGTTATATTCCGGTTCTTCAATGACGTGTCTATGGTATGTGGGGAATACTATCTTGAATTGATAGGTAGAAATTGGGCCTGAATTTAGGAAGATTTGGTTTTTGAAAACGTTAATTGGGGATTCTACATGCCAAATTAAGTTATCGGATGAGCTCTCGTCACTATGCTGGGTTACTGACAAGGCGTTAATTGGTTCGGGAGGCGTTCTTGATAGTGCGTCGGCTACCACGTTAGTTGTGCCTGGTTTGTAATGGAGTTCATGATTGTATTCTTCCAGTGTGGCTTTCCAACGTTTCATTTTTGAGTTGTTATTTTTATTGCTGAGGGCCTGTGTAAGGGGTTGGTGGTCTGTATAAATTTTTACTTTGGCTGAACCGTATAGATAATTCCTGAAATTGTTTAGAGCCCAGATGATTGCTAAAAACTCTTTTTCGTTCGTAGCATAGGCTTCTTCTGTTTTGGTTAGTGTTCGGGAGATGAAGGCGATGGGGTGTTTGTCCTGCGAAAGGACTGCACCAATTGCAAAGTTTGACGCATCGGTCGTTAGATGGAATTCTTTATTGAAGTCAGGATAGGAAAGTATGACGTCGTCAGACATGAGTGAATTTTTAATTTTGTTGAAGGCATCTTTTGCGTCTTCATCCAATTCGATATTGATTTTGCTGGACTTGTTTTTAGATATACGTCCTTCTTCCCCTCTTAAGAGTATGGTTAGAGGTTTAGCCAGCATGGCGTAATCTTTAATAAAGCGACGATAGTAGCCGGAAAGGCCTAAAAATGAGCGAAGTTGCTTAATATTTTTGGGGTAAGGTATTTTAGCTATTGCTTCTACCTTTGAGGGATTCTTTGTTATTCCTTTTGAGGAAATAATAAATCCTAGAAACTCTACTGAGTCCCTGAAAAAATGGCATTTGTCTAATTGTATTTTCATGTTTGCGTCTTCAAGGGTTTTGAAAATTTGGTTTAAGTGGAGGGTGTGCTCTTCTTCAGAGTTGCTGAAAACGACTATATCATCGATATAGACATAGCAAATTTTCCCAATGTGATGACGAAGAATGTCATCTAAGGCTCGCTGGAAAATTGAAGGGGCATTCTTGAGTCCGAATGGCAGTCTTGTGAATTCGTATTTGCCATTGTTTATTGAGAAAGCTGTTTTCTCAATATCGGATTCTTTGAGAGGGATTTGATGGAATCCACTCTTTAAATCCAAAACGGAAAAGTATTTGTTTTTCCCAAGCTGGGATAGTACCTCATTAATTTGGGGTATTGGGTAACGGTCTGCTACAGTAATCGAGTTAAGCTTCCTATAGTCAATAACGATTCGGTATTGCTTATTGCCTTGGGAATCGGGTTTTTTAGCTACAACCCAAACGGGTGAATTATAAGGTGATCTTGATGGTCGAATGATGCCATCGTCTAACATTTTGTTGATTTGGGTTTCGACTTCACCTTTTAATGACATTGGGTAAGGGTAATACCTTGTATAAACGGGAGTGTCCTTGTGCGTTCTGATTTCTCCTATGACTTTAGTGGTATAGGTAAGTTTATCGTTTGGTTCCGTAAAGAGATTAGAAAAATTTTCGACTAAATTATTAATTTCCTTCTGATGTTTTTGTGACAAGTTATCTTCCTTAATATGTATTTTGTTAACAGATCTTGAAGCTAGCTGCTTGATTTTAATTTTGGTATTGCCTTCTAACTCCATGAAGTTATTCTTTACGTGGATGACTGCGTCAAGCTCCTTAAGGCTATCATTCCCAATAATACCATGGAATGATGTCAGAGTTGGGAGGAGGTAGAATTTCAGTTTTTTGTCTGAGTTAAATAGGTTTAGAAAGGTATGCTGTTTGATTTCGATGTCTCCTGCTATGGATTTCGCAAAAAAAATGCTTTCGTTATTTATTGGATTGGGCACGATAGAGGATCGTATATAGTTTTTCGTAGATCCTGTATCTACTAAAATTTTCACAATATCTCCACTCTTCAGCCTGCATTCAACATAGGGCAGCGAAGAGTGACTCATTCTAAAAAATGTAAATCAGTCGTGTCTATGTAGCTATCGTCCTGACCTTCATCATTTCTGTCTCTGTAACATTCGTCATCGTAATGGCTAGAGTTGTCGTTCGTCTGCTTGTCAATTGTTGTGGTAGGATAGTAAGCTTGGGGTTGTTCGGAATCTATATGGAAATTCCTTTGGATTTTATTAGGGGGCACAGGAGCTGGAGGGTTGCCAGGAGGAGGTCTTTTGTTAATAGGGTCATTATTACGTGGCCTATTCATATAATTAATATTCCTAGTTCGCAGTGATGGGTCAATGTCCATTGGTTCTGGACGTGGCTGTGGCTTATGCAAAGGACGTGGTGGTGGATTGTAATGCTGTTGTGCATATTGGGGCGCCTGTTGCTGGCGTTGAACTTGATAGTTCATTTGCGGTGGTCTATGTGGAGTGGCTGCGTACAACCTTGGTTGGGGCAAGTATGCCAATTCGGGGTAAAACTCATTGTTCATCCTTCTGGGAGGTAGTGGTGGACGAAACTCTTGTGGTTTCCTGCTGATATTGTTATTATTGCTCAAGGCATAATGTGACCTGAAGGTTTGATTCTCTAGTTTGAGACACAGGTGGAGTGCCTGAGGGAGATCTGCTGGTTCCCTCATTCCAAGGAGTCTCGGTAGATCTCCTTTGAGTCCGCGAACGAACGTGTCTAGGGCTTTATCCCTATACGTACGAGTTAGAAGGTGCATGGCTTCTGCGCCGACTTCCATGCATCCCAGTTTGTTCAGAATTAGTGAGAGATGAGAATATACCTTTTGGTAAAATTCTTGAATTGTATTGCTACCCTGTACGAGAGAGGTCATTTGGTACTCAAGGGTACCAAGGTCGCGTTTATCCGCGTAATGCAATGTTAGGCAACTGGAGATCGCCTTCCAATCCAGTGGAGTGTTATAGGACTCCAAGGCAATGTCGGCATTGCCCACGATTTTGTTTCTAATGACATTGAGGATGCCATAATATTTTGGGGTACCTCTTTGAGGCTCATATATCTGGAGGATCCTGTCCACGCTTTTCCTCCAAGATGTGAATTCTCCCGGATTTCCGGAGAACTCCCGAAGACATCGTACCACATCTGGTATTTTGTCTAATTCAGAGACATTCCCGGGTAGTCTTGAGTCTATGGTAATGTCCGTGAAATTTGAAAAGTTGGAATTTGGGTTAAGGGCGGCTTGAACCATGTTTCGCCCTTCAGTCCTTAAGACATTGTTCACAATTCCTGTGATTACGGAAGTTAACTCATCCATAGAGAATGAATTAGAAGAGGCAAGAGGCTGACCACAAGATGCTGGTGGCCCTTGGGGTGCATTAAGTATTGGTGGCCGAACGAGGTTGGCAGGATTAACTGGCATGATTGATATATTTCTATTATTCACTTTTTTATTTTAAAAATTTAATTTATCCCTAGCTTATTTTGTTTTGAGTTAAAACTTTCCTTTCTAAATTTTTCACTTTTAGTTAGCTTATTTTCGATATAATATTATCTCGTCTAGTTCAATTATTTTTTCTGAATTACGCTCTCTTTCTTAAATTATGTCACTATTCTTAAATTGTGTTCACCTTTGCATTAAAGATTTCTTAAACATAGTTTGTTTCACATTAAACAGTTTCACTTTTTATATTTTAAAAATTCTTTTACATATGTGAATATATTAATATTGATTCTTAAAATTAATTCTTACTCTAGTAGCAGGAACATTCTCCTGGGCAGGCGGCTAACGTCTTGCGTTTCCCGTTTGCTATTGGCGACTAGGGGGCCTCTTTTCCTGCACTTCTGTTGAGTCCTAGCCCAAGCCTTCGCCGTCTATGGGGTGGTAAGTATTATCCTTGTCTTCTAATGGTAGCCGCTGAGTATCACGACAGCACAAACTTTTTAACCAAGACTTGTGGATACACCCGCGAATTGTATTGATACTAAACGCGACTAGCGAAGGCCCCACGTTGGGCGCCAGTTAAGAAATTTGATGTTAATTTCTTTTAAAAAAATTTTATTTATTACTTGTTCGTTTCATTACAGAGCTAAGACTAAACTTAAGAATTAATTTACTTAAAACCTAAGCTACGTTGCACTGGCCAACTGCTGACTTTGTTGCCGATTCTCCGAATTGGCTTATTTCGGTTGCGCGTGTTGGATTTCCGCTTCACGCCGAAAAATGAGCTTTTATGCTGATGAAAGCGTCTGGCTTTTACTGTGGGAAATGTTGTGCAACTAAAGATGCATTTCCGCTATGATTTGCTCATTATTGCTGATTACGGTTTATTTAGTAATTGTTAACATTTGCCATGTTAACATATATAATATTTATAAATATACGTTCCTTATTGTACAGTAGATCATGCAGTCATTTTTCTGGGCTTCTCGGCTGTTTGCTGCTGGACAAGCTTATGTAGCACTTAGTCGTTGTAGATCTTTGGACGGTATTCGAATTGAAGAACTAGACTGTTCAAAGTTGACAGGTAAAACCCCATGTAACAGTGAAGCTTCAGAAGAAATGATTCGATTAAGAAGTAATAATTCTTAAGTCGTCAATAGAACTTGGTCGCAAATAATATAACAATTAGTCAATGAAAAGTTACGAGTAGATATTAAATGCTGCCAAATTATCGATTTACTTAACCCATACTACATGTCATAGTTCATATTTTAACAAATTTGGTGTTTCTTACATCAAACTAAAAAATTAAAAGTAAATATAATTTAAAAAACTAAAAAACACGCTTTTAAAGCATATCAAACTAAAAAGTGAAAAATAATTCTTTGTTTAAACCAACAATAATAATAAAGAAAAAATTCCTGCATTAGTGTGAGAAAAGCGCGGAGTGGGGGTGCTTGGTGACATATTTTTCATATATCGAGCATTCCACGCTTTTCTCACAATATTGCAGGAATTTTTCTTCATTATTATTGTTGGTTTATAAAAAGAATTATTTTTTACTTTTTAGTTTGATATGCTTTAAAAGCGTGTTTTTTAGTTTTTTTAAACTATATTTATTTCTTTCATGTCAAAAAGTAAATTTGTCGAAGGACTGACGTCGCGACAAAGCGTCGCAACATTGTGTTGTTGGTAGAAAATCCAAGGTGTGCCGAAAAAATTAGCGAACGATCGCCGATTGTCACCGCTTCCCTTGCCTTGCCGCGTGTATGAGCGTGTATACATATCGACGCAGATTTTTGCAGCCATGGAAAAATATTTTATAACTGACAAATATTACACTGGTCAACACTAGTTTTTGTGCCACTAAACTGTATTATTTTATTAAGTTAGGACTGTATTCTGATTACATATGTACATACCAATTTGACTTCCTACGTGTACTTTTCTTAATATTTGCTTCTTACCAAAAAGTAACGACGACTTTCGTGAATGAGATGTATTAGGACAATCGCGTTGCATACCTCTGCTGCTGGTAGGCCATCATATACCGATCCCATCGCCCTTGATACCTCTCCTTTATGGTTTTAAGGTCCTGGTGAAACCGCTCCCCTTGGTCTTCGCTATAGAATCCAAGATTCTCTGTAAATTGATAAAGATGACTGTGGAGGTAGTGCACATTGATGGACAAACGAAGTCAACGCAGCTTGTTCCAAATCATTCATCCAACTTAAGAAATCAGTATCCTTAATTAATGTTCTTATCTTTCGGCTATCAAAAATTCCTGATTTTAACTTTTCTATGCTTAGACCAGTAATTTTACTTGATATATTATATATTATAAGAAAAACATTGTCCAATTTCATCTAGCGTCTTAACAAATTGTTTCATTAAACCTAGTTCCATGTGCAAGGGGCGCAATATAATTTTATTTCTTGAAACCAAAGGTGGGTTGATGACATTTTACAAGCCAATCTCTTTTTTCCCACTGTATATGGGTATTTGGTGTATCCTCTCTGCTGTCCTAATAAGAAATTGGCGATTTTAAGATCAACACGAATACTCCTTTAGTGTTCGTTATGTTTGACTTTGCCTAACACAAGTGCTATATTTTGATATCCCTCTTTTGAATTTGTTGAATGAGCTAGTAGAACTGACTCATATAGAAACCGCTGACTGACCCACACTCTCAAGTATTCACAACATATTTAATAAACCATTTGAGGTATCAAGGGCTTGTATTCATCCACAATTTTTAAGTTAAAATAAAAAAATAGGCACTTTTTACAAAATCCGTAATAGGTTTTCCATATTTTTTAACTGTGTATTCACCACAGATGAAACAAAACACATTTGGCTCCTTAAAACAACTTCTTCGCAATGAAGACATGATGTTAGAATAAATATATTTACACAAATCGGAACGATAAGTTATCAAAAAGAACTAGTTAAAGTACTGATTACAGCCAATATTAAAAAGTGAGCGTAGATCGGAGACGACTCGTGGGGAAAAAAATTAAAAATAATTTAGTTTAAACAATTGACACTTAGTCCAAAACCGTTGACATTATCTCTGCATCAATTTTTTTTCCTTTTTGTGGCCCAGTGTTATAAATCGACAAAAGCTATATTGCTACTTTTCTCATTTCTTTCTTTGAAGAAACATCAGAAAATTGTACAATGTATGATTTTTAGCTTTTGCTATCGACGCGAAAGGACGCTTGTAGGCAAAAGCATGCTCAGGGAGATGTAAAACCATTACTGCTTTTATAAATGAAGCGAGTTTGCCTGTTGAAAGTGCGCTTGCGTTCATGAATAAAAATGTTGTTGTTGTGTGTTTTTCTACAAATTTAGGCATCGACTATTTGACTGCCATATTTACTTGTGACGCCTCTAATGCCATTTGAGACAATTGTGGTTTTTGTAGAATAATGTTTGTAATTTTTGCGGGTGACATGTCTACATGTGAACGCATATCTGTATGTAAGTTTGTGTATGCATTATTTGTGTGCCAATGTCATGCGTATATATTTATGTGTACATACGAGTATGAGCATAGCATATAACGTATAAAAATATAGGCAAAAGAGCTAACATACTTACGTCTGTAATAGGAATATATAATTCTGAGTGTAATTTTTATTCCATGCTCAGCTCTGTTTAAGCGCAACTGTTAAGACTTCTCCTGCCAAGCTAGTAGTGGTGAAACTCCCTCATCTCGATCGAGTTATAGCAGAAACAGTCAAAAACGCTACTCTCTTCCTTCCTTTGCCTTCCTTAGCTAGCAAAATGTGGTAAAAGTTGAGCCAGTGGTAAAAACGCAGAAATCAGCCATCTTTGTTTGTTTTCATTTGAACAATGTTGCCAATACGCATATATAGTTTTGTACTCATCTATGTTTTCAATTAAAATTTTTTATAATATAAAACATCAAAACTGAAAACAAACTATTAAAAGATAGTTAATATATTTATATTTATAATTATATATTATTATTATTTTATTATATATATATATAAATCAATGCCACTTTCTTTGTAATTTCATCACTCATAAACGGCTGAACCGATTTGGCTGATTTTTTTTTTTGTTGTATTTGTTATTATTAGGAGAAGATTCTTATGTAAGAAAAAATTACGAAAGTTGCCGGAAAACCCCTAAAAACAACCCTTTTCTTTTTCCCATACAAACGTTTTATTTTGTATGTATATACATATGTACAAACATACTACATATGTACATATGTAAGTAAAAATTATTGTTTGTTTCTTAGTAACGCTAACGCTCGAGAACGGCGGAACCAATCTTCATGAAATCAGAAGTTGTTCGCTGTGGATCTGGAAAGGGTTAGATATAAAAAAAACCATATACTTTTCATAAGGAAAAGTCGAATAATTGGAAATTTCCAAAAAGTGACTTTTCATACAATTCTTTTTTGTTTTGTTTTTCTATATTTTCATTTTTAAATTATTTGAATCGTTCAATTTTGGTCGCTTGCTTTTTTATTCCGGCTATTTAAAAGAATAATTATTGAAAATTATTCAGTCAAAACTTTATGTGTGTTTCAAACGAAGTGATCATATAAGAAATTAATTTAAAGAAAATGCCGGCACGTCCAAAATCAAACATAGGTCGACGTACTCGAAATGCTCGGGACGTGTTGTCACAAAGAGTATCACAAAGTGCAGTGCGACGTCCACGAAATAGATTTGAAGAAGCTCATCATGCAAGAAATCCAGCAAGACCTACGCGAATACGACGTTGTGTTTTGGAAACTATGTTCCGTGCTGCATTTGATTACGACCCTTCAATCGACTATATGTAATGTACATGGATATATTGGAATGATGGATGTTATATGCGCACATTGTGAAGCGGCTAAATTCGCGGGTGAAACGGCTGGAATGTGTTGCGCTAACGGGAAAGTAAAATTGCCGGAATTTGAACCGCTTCCTGAACCATCATCATTAATTTTTGAGACATCACCAGAATCGAAACATTTCTTAAATCATATACAAGAGTACAATTCGTCTTTTCAAATGACTTCTTTCGGCGCTACAAAAATTATAAGAGATCAATTTATGCCTATATTTAAGGCGATTGCATGGAATATTTGATGGTTTTTTCAATGAATGGGGAAAAATTTATTCCTATAACATTGCATACATATTACAGATCCAAGGTCAAATTTATGTTTTACGGGTTCATTGTTACCGCTCCCCGACGCTAACCATCAATTTTACAAATATATTTCATCTAGATAAAATCGAATTAAATCAACGCTGCACAATTAGTTCTCACACAAAAAGAGAAATTCTTTGCGAACTAAAAGATTTTTTTCATCAGCACAATGAATGTGGACAGAGTTGTTCGTTCTTAAGTAATAAATTGGGTGATTCAATACATCTATGGGTAGCTATAACATTTTTTTCATACCTGCTAACTATTGGAGGGGGTATCTTGACAGGCCATTTAAAATTGCAAAAGATCTGGCAAATTTGAGATATACAGAAATCTTTTCGAAGCATTGCACAGAGCAATGCAATATTTAAACGGTAACGATGAAGTACTTATATGCGTACAATTTCAAACTGATCCTTCCTGAAAAATAAAAAAAAAATGCTAAATATTAGGAATGGTAGAATATAACTGCAATCAAATACACAGTGCAATGAATTAAAACTGGCTCATTTATCATTCGATGCCATAACTTTGCCAGCCGTTTTTTTTGTCTTTCCACGGTTGAGAACCGTTTCTTAATATGCAATCTACTAGGCTGAAAATCGATTGGACTCGATTGATTTTAAATAGTATTAAAAATTCCCTGTATTTTATTAAAAAAACCACCAAGGTTTTTAAAAAAACCCTTTGGGCAAATTTTTCCGCAAATTTGGTGTGGGGAGCAACCCTGACCGTTTCACGGAAAATCAAATGCCTTGTTCTCGGCAAAAGGAAAAAACATTTTTTCCGTTAACATTGCGCCCCTAAGATGGTCGATCCTAACACTTACGTTTTTTTTCTTTTACGCTATTGAAAAATTTTTTCGTTCTCCCGGGGGAAATTCCTTGTCGTTTTGCCTTGTCTATGTTTTATGAAATGCTATTCCAATATTTCAACGGAAAGATTTCAGAGTGGGGTTTTTCCGTTTCATTGCCCGTTTTGGGTGGCTTTTTTTTTTTCATGTTAAACCGTTGGAAAAAAAGTGCCGTATATTCTGTGTATTTTTTTGGGCGCCTTCCCCCTTTTTTTTAGTTGGGGTTTTTTCCTCTTTTTTGTTTCTGGTCACTGCCTTATAAGTTAAAAAAAGTTTAGTTATTTTTTCTAAAAAAATTTTTTTGGGGGCTTGCCCTTTTAATTCCCCTTAAGAACTAAAATTAAAATTATCAACTCTGCCTATGTTTGGTGCCCGGGGGG
>NW_026089624.1:1050380-1061577 GCF_024586455.1 Bactrocera neohumeralis
CCGACCGATATTACGGCGACCTCTTCGTGGCTTCGTAACAAATTTCAATCTGTAATTGATCACATCGTCTCAAACATACATAAAGTTTTCACTGAATAATTTTCAATCATTTTTCCTTTGGATAGCCGAAATAAAAAGCAAGCGACCGCAATTGAACGATTCAAATAATTTACAAATCAAAATATTGAAAAACAAAACAAACAAAAATTGAAAAAAAAATGTGTATGGAAAATGTTACTTTTTGGAATTGTCCAATTTTCCGACTTCTCCTCATGAAAAGTATAAGGTATTTTGTTTCTAAACCTTTCTCGATCCACAAAAACCTTTAAAACCTTTAAAAATTTCATTAAGATTGGTTCAACCGTTCTCTTAGTGTTACTAACAAAAAACATTCATATTTATTGTAACGTTTGTATGGGGAAAAGAAAAAGGTCGTTTTTTAGGTTTTCCGGAAACTATTCGGATTTTTCTCGCCGTAAAAACCATCCTTGAACTTCAACAAACATTTAAGAAAAAGAATTGGCCAAATTGGTCCAGGCGTTATTGAGTTATGCGCGTACATACATTTTTGGTATTCATTTTTATTTATATGGATATGTACTTTTATGGTTATGACAATGCTACCAATGAACAATAAAACCTATATTATTGTGTTGTGTTTCTTTTTATTGTTATTCGAGAAGGACCTCTCCGAGCCGTTCGATACCAAACGAGGTTTCAGACAAGGCGACTCCCTATCGTGCGACTTCTTCAACCTGCTTCTGGAGAAAATAGTACCATCTTCTATAAGAGTGTACAGCTGCTGGCGTATGTCGGTGATATTGATATCATCGGCCTCAACACCTGCGCCGTTAGTTCTGCTTTCTCCAGGCTGGACAAGAAAATACAGAAAATGGGTCTGGCAGTGAACGAGGGCAAGACGAAATATCTCCTGTCATCAAACAAACAGTCGTCGCACTCGCGACTTGGCTCTCACGTCACTGTTGACAGTCATAACTTTGAAGTCGTAGATAATTTCGTCTATCTTGGAACCAGCGTAAACACCACCAACAATGTCAGCCTAGAAATCCAACGCAGGATAACTCTTGCCAACAGGTGCTACTTCGGACTGAGTAGGCAATTGAAAAGCAAAGTCCTCTCTCGACGAACAAAAGCCAAACTCTATAAGTCGCTCATAATTCCCGTCCTGCTATATGGTGTAGAGGCTTGGACGTTGTCAACAACTGATGAGTCGACGTTGCGAGTTTTCGAGAGAAAAGTTCTGCGAAAGATTTATGGTCCTTTGCGCGTTGGCCACGGCGAATACCGCATTCGATGGAACGATGAGCTGTACGAGATATACGACGACATCGACGTAGTTCAGCGAATTAAAAGACAGCGGCTACGCTGGCTAGGTCATATAGTCCGAATGGACGAAAACACTCCAGCTCTGAAAGTATTCGACGCTGTACCCGCCGGGGGAAGCAGAGGAAGAGGATAACCTCCACTCCGTTGGAAGGACCAAGTGGAGAAGGACCTGGCTACGCTTGGAATATCCAATTGGCGCCATGTAGCGAAAAGGAGAAACGACTGGCGCGCTGTTGTTAACTCGGCTATAATCGCGTAAGCGGTGTCTACGCCAATTAAGAAGAAGAAGACTTGTGCGGCTGTTCCAATAATTTTTGACTGTATCATCATGAGTGCTTGGATATATTTATTATGTCCTTCGAAGTTCTTGATACTATCCATTAATCTCATAGCCATTTTTCTCCAAGCTCTATAATCATTTTGGTCTCCGTTGAATGTGGTGGTTTTAAACATATTTAAATCAATTTCTTCTGGGCTTGTAAATGAATATTTGTAATCCGTTGATGGAGGTGGGAGGCTCAAATGATCGTTTTCTTGTATACGCATCCTTCGTTGTAGATCTGCTATTTCTACTTTCATAGCTGCTACTTCTGCTGAGGTTGCCATTTTTATAATTTAAAAAAAAAAAATTTTCACTTTATTATAAATTTTTTACTTTTTTTCTTTATTTAAGTATCCTTCTATGAAGGTTTGTTTTGTTTTATGAGACTATGTCCCTTGCAGATTTTATGACCGACTTATTGAAGGGTGTTATATCCGGAATCCTTGTTATGCGGTCCCTGCTCGGGCGCCAGTTATTTTCTTTAATTAAAGAATATATATTTGAAGTCCGAATGATTAACTCGCGCAAGAGAATGCATGGGCGGTTGAATTGAAGAGTATGATCACAAACACGAGTACTATCATCGCTTGCAAATCTCGATCTTATACTCCTTAACAACGGATGCAAGTCAACATTTATGAAAGGAATAGCGTCATCGTATATTGACCTTGCCTCCGTAAGCTCGTCGATAGCAACCCAAAACTCATGGAGAGTTTCGGACATTTATGCACATAGTGACCATTAAGCTATAATCTTTGACATCAATATAGCAAAAATCTGGTATCTTTACACCTAAAAGCGTAATAAGACGCTGGAAAACAAAAGTATGTGACACAGAAATGCTCGAATACGTCATTAGCCAACTAAAAGAGGATTTACAAAGGAACACATCACAAAATCACTAATAACGGTAGCCGATGCCTCGAAGAAAAGACGGAGGAAACAAAACCCCATTATACTGGTGGTCTGAAGAAATTGCTCAACTGAGAGCTGAATGTCTCAAGTTTCGTCGTAGACAACAACTTGGTAGAGGAAGAGGTGACTTCGCGGAATTCCTTATAAACTTTCGGAAAAACAGGAAGGACCATAGCCAACAGCAAAAGAAATGCCTTTAACCAATTTATCTCAGAGGTAGATAAAGACCCTTGGGGAAAAGACTACCGAATCATGATACAGAAAATAAGTAGATCAATAACCTCACCTATATCTCTCGGAATTTTACGTAAGAAAGTCCATAGCTTATGTCCAAGATGCGAACATTTGCAAGTGCCAATTCTTCAAACTAACCTGGATGAAATCGCTGCAGTGTCCCATATAGAAATAATACCTGCGGTGAAAAGAATCAAGATTGGCAAAGGCCTGGACGGAATACCCAATTTCGTTACTAAGCGTATCATTCAAAGAAAGCTAACATTTTTCCAAAACGCATACGCAAGCTGCTTGAAATAAGGGATCTTTCCCAAATGTTGGAAGCGTCAACTCCTCGTTTTTCTCCCAAAAGGTGATAAACCTCCGGAAGAACCTTCGTCATATCGGCCCATATGTATGCTTGAAACTATGTACTGAAAAAGTATTCGAAACAAATTTTTGTAAGCGGCTTGAGAAATATACGGAAGGAGATTCTGGGTTGAATTCAATGCAATTCGGTTTCCGGAAAGGACGAAGCACAGTTGGAGTGACAAATAATAATTTGTTGTCATTACCCTGGACGTTAAAAACGCCTTCAACTCCGCGGACTGGACTCTAATTATTAAAGCTCTGATAGAGTTAAAGCTTCTGGACTACCTTATCCGAATTTTGGCAAGCTACTTTGAAAACAGAGTACTAGTATACGACACAGAATGTGGACCTTAAAGGTATGAGATAAGTTACAAGCGGTGTTCCGCAAGCGTCAGTTCTGGGCCCTGTACTCTGGAACGTAATGTATCACAATCGATACTTACTCAGTTGTTGCATTTCATGATCGCTTCGCTTTTTCCTCTTCATCTCTTGCATTTTTCGTTCAGAAACTCGTGCTTCTTTCGCAATTAGCTGGTAATCAATTCCATACATAAACCCTGGCCGTCCTCTCAACCGCTGATTGATTAAGAACTGTTTATCTTCTTCAATGGTAATGATACTTAAAGCATTGGCGTGTGCTATTTCAAAAAGGAAATCTGTTTCTTTTTTCTTATGAACCTCCGACAATCTTCCAGCATGTTTTTGAAGTTGCCTCCATTGTTGATACAGACCTTCCAACTTTGGTATACAATTCCTTAACTCTTGCGTCAGAATTTGTGCTTTTTCCCAATATACCATCGCTTCCCGCACAGCTAGTGAGGCACTTCAACGTACGGTTAGCTTACACACTCGCAAATTGAAAAAGAAAACGTTTAACACTTGTTTCACCGATGGCAGTTTACTTCCAACAATTTCATTCGAGTAATGCCCAAGAAGATAAATTTTCTCTCGTATTCTAGGAGTTGACATTGTGCTACCGTATGTGTTCACTTCGAATGTTATAGGAGACTGATATTTTCATCCACTCAATTCACAATACACGAAGCACACCCAAAATTTAAGAAAACGCACAATAACCGTCAAAATTTACTGTAAATAGTTATTTTCATCCACTCAATTCACAATACTCCTTAGTAATTCACAATAAACTGCGTTTTCGTTCTGATTTTGGTGAAAACATCCTCAAAATACGCTATGCATTTAACAGTTAACACATGACGAAAACCATTTTTGAGGGCCAAGGGGCACACTTTAAACTTATCGGATTAACTTCAAATTTCGCTCATCTGATTTTTTTATAAAAAGGAACTAAATTGAGGGGTAGCACAAGAAAAAAATTGTACTTGAAAAATAAGAGCCACCCTATTGTACATACATATATGCTTCTAAGCCCCGTTATTAAAATTTTTTTGAGGCGAGGTTTTTTGCTTGCAATGCAAGGGTTCATTCAGTAGGCGTTTTTCGTAGAGTGAAATTGTCAAGATCGCGAAAAAAGCCTTTACGCAAAAAGTGTTTAAAAAGATTAAAATAGGTGTTTTATTGTAAACTAAAGGGAACAACATAAATAAATAAAGGTAAAATAATTATTAAAAATAAAAATAATGGAAAAGAATTTAGTTTGTTTACAATAATTTTGTAAAAGTGTTGTTGCCTATAGGCAACATCCTGTAACTAACAAACCAGGACACTAAGGACTTTGAAATATGATGTTGAGAGCATACTGAAGTTAAGGAGAGAACACTTCTCCAGCCTGCTGAACGGTAGTGAAAGTGTAACATCTGGATATGGCCAACCCAATTCTTCATTCGATGACGATTAAATAGATGTTTCATTGTCCGACTATTCGAATAGCAATTACCTATATGAAGAATCACAAAGCAGCGGGGGACGATGGATTACCGGCCAAATCCGCCGGCGGAGAACTGACAAGGTGCACACATCAGCTTCTTTGAGAGGTATTGTCGGATAAAAGAAAGCCCCAATCATACTTCTTTGTCTGAATGCCATTTATGGACACCCTGAACAGACAGTGGCTTTGTTTTATTGTATGTAGTGTAAACGAGTGTTTTTGTGCAAAAGTGGCAATTTTATAATTGCTTTTTCACCCAAATTTTCTTCACTTAACTTACACTAAAACTTAATCAGTGCAATTTGTATTTCGAAATGAATAAAATCAATAAAAGTAATGAAAATAAATTCAATATTTCTATAATGTATTTCCTTCAAATTAATTTTAGTTAACGAAATAGCCTCGCTCCAGACCACGTACCCCATGATAACACAATATGGGTATTCAAACCAGCCTTGTTAATTCGTAAGTAGTTATTCGGTAGTTTTTACATGTATTTTGTTTTTGTAAAATTAACAGACTATCGTTCTACCGAGTAACGAACTATCCATCTGGCAAGCTTGATAATAGTTCCTTACTCGCTAATATCACATCAGCTGTTCTCCTGCTCCTCTGTACATCAATTTAAAGTACTTACTAGTAATAAATTTGATCTGCTCTACATAATTTTCAATTAAATGACTGACAATTTTTATTTTGCACTTTGTTGAGGCATTTTTACTATTTAATAAAATTGAATCAGCTGCTTCAGAATAAAATTTATCATACAACAGAGATAGAACAAAAAGTATGTTCACAGTTAAGCCTTTTAACGAAGTATCAACTAACGAATTACCAAATTAACAGGCTTCGGTCTGAATACCCCTAATAACAACCAAATTAGTTATCTACTAAACAACAAATAAACAATCTTATCTTAGAACAAATGCAATGTTTGCATATAAACAAACAATATGTTATATGTAAACAATGTAAGTAACAAGTAAGCACTCTAGTTATAATACCTATAAGATCTATGTAACAAGTTGGGCGAAGGAATACGATTAAAGAACGCGCACTTTAGCGTAGTAAATAAATATATGTATGTACATTATTTTACTAATTTTGACTAATGTAAAGCATAACTGGGATCTAAAGCCGATCTTTGAGCCCTCACCATTCATTGAGAAAAAGGATAGCTCACTGAGATCAAACAGAGAATTAACTCCTTGGAAACCTACGCAACACCTAATGTCACAGTCACCAACCAATACCAGGACTGTACACCAAATATCACCGATTCGTCACAAATCAATTTAGAAGTATTCAAAACATTACCAATCTTTACAGGTGACAAGAGCCATTATAGGTCGTGGTGAAACGTGCATGGGCTCACATGGAGAACATGAAGTATTACGCTACTACTCCCATGTTTTTCACGTCACTTTCGATTGTACATTCGAAAAATCAAGGAGAGGCGGCCGATATTTTAATAAACCACAACACCAAATTAAACTTATATTCGATAACAAACATAATTATAATTATGGGGACCAGAGACCTTTGTATGTGTTGGTCAGATATGAAAAGAATAAAGGACGGTGGGAGAGTTCAATTGAGAAGTCACCAAGTCACTTCATCTTACACTCGCTAAATTTGAGATGGATAGCTCAGGAAATCCCTCAGCTATGATATAATATGCGAACCTGGAAGCTGTAAAGACGTTTATTCTAGATATGAACAGCAAATATACCAGCGGTACCCTCTAAAGCAGCATTCCGTTTCACTTAGAACCCACTTATGCTGCCGCAAGTACGATATATGTACGACGGTAATGTGAAGAATTATAAGTTAATCATAATTCGACTTTCTGCAAAACAATCAGCAAAGACAGTATAACATATCACATCAAACCCCTAGCAGAAGATATCATGAGTAACCACAAAGAGAAAACCTAACGTACAGGAGCTATGCAATCAAACTGCACCCAGTCAACAGCAGCATTGGACGAAGATCCATTAAAACAATACACGAGATCCGCAAATTATAACAGAAATCATTCCTTACCACAACAAAACGGCTATGACTGCCATGTAAGGACTTCCTCCAAATTATCCATTTCGCGGAGATTCTCAAAAACGAGAACGAAGTCAACACAAATTAGAACGTATAAACTAGAATACGAAAATGAAACAAGCAGTACTTTTTAGGCGAATGAACGATCTGCCGTGTCTGTAACGCCACTGCAAGGATACAGGCACAGTTGTTACCATCTTGATCGATAACGTACGGCCACAAACCATTCTATATGAAAAACTGCAACATCGGAAAGTCTCGGAAAAATATAGGGCAGAAATCGAAGAAAAAATAATATCCGTTCTCTATGTTGGATAGCGATTTCGATAACAAAGAAATTAACAGACTTTTAGAAAATTCAACCCAATAAAAGATGCGAGTTATTTGGTTAGCCGACAACCAAAAATAGATTTTTAGCAGAGTCGCCAATCTACATACTTTAATCGTAATTAATAATAAAGGTTGAATTAAATTAATTGTTCTTCTGAAAAACACCTTTTATTTTAAAAAGTTATTTGGTTTGCCGATCATCAAATTATTTAGGTTTTCGCAGTTATGCCAACAGGGATAATGGGATGCCCAACTTATTCCAGTGTGAGAACGCCTCAAAATAAGCGTTTTTTTATGATATTTTCCATTGTGGCCACATCGAACCAAATAAGAATTTTTGGGCATTTAAGTTAAAACACCCAACATTTATTACGATTGCAATTGTTATATATTGGACTTTTAATATATGGCGAAACTAATTAAATCCTTTTTTATGATTTTTTGATATATTAAAACAACTGACTTTTGATATTTCACTACTTAATAAGGTGAATTAAGCCTGTTAGTTTTCAATTAATAAGTGCTTTTAATCATTTGTAATTGAAAATTAATTATTCTATGCCTCAAATTGCAAAACGTTTCATGAAATATATTTAAATCTCGCATTTTCTTAGATTTTCATTGTTTTAAATTTTTATTAGTGATCCTGAACGGCGGCAACAAATTCCTCCGTTCACATATGTATATTTTTGGTATAATTTCTGGCCGTTCCAGTCATTCCAATTGCAAAACGTCAAAACCTACCCGATCCAGTCAACTGTCACAGTTCGGTAGGTGAGCGGTTATCACACTTCCAATGACAGGAGAGTTGGGGACAGAGATAAAGAGATGTCCAACTCCTCTTTCACTGGAAGTGAGAGAACAATTGCTAATCGTCAAAACCTCCTGAACTTTGACAGTTGATCGATTTCAGGAGGTTTTGACGTTTAGCAATTGGAAACGAGAGATGGCCAGATTGAAATCTTACCAAAAAAAATATGTAAACAGAGGTATTTGTTGCATCGTTCAAGACCACTTATAAAAAATGTAGAACAACGAAAATTAAATGAAGTTGTGAAATTTAAATGCGTTCAACGAAACATTTTGTAATGTCAAGCATCATAGTATTATTTTCAATAAAAAATTATTAAAAACATTCATTGATTGAGACCTAAAAAGCTTAAATCCTTTTATTGGGTATTGAAATGTCAAAAGTCAATTGTTTTAACATACCATAAAAAGGTTAAAGTAATTTCTATACATATTAATTAATCACTACATAGTAATTTTTATTCGTACTAAATGTTGGGTATTTTAATTTAAATGCCCAAAAAGTATTATTTTGTCCAATCTGGCCGTAATGGAAAATGTTATAAAAAACGCCAATTTTGAAGCGCTCTCATACTGGAATAAGTTGGACATCCCTTTATTCCTGGTTGGGGATCTCTTTATCTCTGGATGCCAATCTACACACTGCCGTTTAGTCGCACAAAAAGTTTATATACATACATATGTAAGTATACTTATGGAAGGCAT
This sequence comes from Bactrocera neohumeralis, assembly GCF_024586455.1. Taxonomy (NCBI): domain Eukaryota; kingdom Metazoa; phylum Arthropoda; class Insecta; order Diptera; family Tephritidae; genus Bactrocera; species Bactrocera neohumeralis. The sequence goes on from NW_026089624.1 coordinate 1,059,299, forward strand.
ACACGCACCAATTATTGTAACAATTTCATCGAATTGTACAACTAATTGTTACGTATGTATATGGGGCAGTTGTATGAGTTGTACCAACTGATTGGATGAAAATCAAAATTTTTTGATATTTTGTCAAGTTGGTTGTGTTAGTTGGATCGTGTTTGGGTTGGTCGTGCGATTTCAATCGATTTCGCCATTTTATTTCGGCTGTCGACAGTGGCGTAGCTACAACTTCGGGCGCCCGGGGCCAAGGATGTTCTGCCGCCCCCCTTTATCTTCCTACCTACAAGTCTCATGAGGTGGTTCGAACAAAAGTGAATTTTTACAAAATATCTTCGATATTAAGTATATAAAATTTAGGAACTAGAAGCCACGCAAATTCTGAAGTTCCAAAATTCTCACAATATGGTTTTTGAGGAAATTGGTAGTAAATTTACAAGACATCTTATTAAAAGCTATAGAAAAAACCCATTTTCGCCCTATATCTTGTATACTTCTGTCACAATTGGCAGGAATTTTTGCCCGAATTGGAGTTTGAAAAAGCAGCGAAGATCGTTTTGCCGCCCCCAAGACGTTGGGCCCGGGGCGAAAAATTCACTGTTTAAAGAACTAACACACTTGTGTGTCGTGCATGGCTACTTTTACAGAGGAATTAGTTGGAAAATAAAATAACGCCTAGGTTATTACAATGTGTTTACGGTGTGAAATATAATTATGGTGTGCTTACAACCAGACGTGTAATTATGGTGTGCTTACATTGGAAGATCTCATTACATAATAGGGGGCTCTTGCAAGATTGCACGGTGACGCAAAATGCAAAAATCCTCGAAATATGCAAGGCCAAGAGAGCTCATTTGCAGAATCTAGTGATATATAAACGGCAGATTCAATCAATTTATTGAGAATGATTATTGTGCATGACTTTTGTGATTGTGAATTATCGCACCTTCTGCATTCATTCTTAACAAAAAACTGTTACAAATCTTCATAATTTAAGTAGAAATTATAAAATCTATTTAAAACTTACCTTCCTCAACAATTTAACCGCGAAATATGTCTTTATTTTAAATGACAGCTAAAACAGGATATATTTTTACGTATGATTGCACGAAAATAAACACGGTTTTGGCATATTTACAGCCATCGCAAATAATTTTTTGCGTGTGTTTGTTGTTGTGCCGTTGCAGCAGGAGTAAAATTCTGCAATTCGTGCACCGTGCAAGGTTTTTACAAGAGCAAGAGAATCCCCCTAATATGTATTACATTTTTCTTAGTTGTTACTTAATTAAGTATCTTAATTTTTGTTAAAAAATTTAGTTTTCATATGTACATTTTTGCAATTGATTTTTTTTTTTGCTAACTAGAAGTTCTATTTTACAATGTGTATTCTATAAATAACAAAATTATTATTAAAATTATTCTTTCTATGTCTGAATTGCCTGTATGGGAATTGTATACTTTTATTTTATAAAAATTTGGGAAAGATTTTTGAATTAAACTCGTTATCGAAAACGAACTTTTTTATATATCCTTTAATTGATTAAAATTCCCTAATTTTATTTATGATCGTTAAGTTATTTCTATGCATGTTTTGAAATTTATCTATAAAGATTATAAGTGATTGTTACCTAGAAAATTTAGTTATCAACTCGCGGCAACTCACCTTTGCTTTGGCGACGACTGCTGTATAGCGAATTTGAAAAGCGGAAAACAATGAGCTTTTAGCTGACTGGAGAACCGTATATGCGCGCGGATCGTAATAGAAAGAGAGTTGGCCCCTTCTGTCAGTCCCTTTTGTCCATTCTGTCCGGGATCCTCGTGTGTGGTGTATATGATGCAGGTGTGTTGAGTGTGAGGTGTGGATGATGAATATGGTGTAGATGTGTTGCTTATGATGTGTAGATGATATGCGGTGTAGTCGTGTTGAGTATGGTGTGTACGTGTGGGGTGTAGGAGTATTATATTAAGAGGGGGGTCAGGTGCTCATTTAGCCATCCCGGCCCCCCTAAACGACTGTTTAGCCTAAAAGGCGCTGCAGCTGTTGCAGCGTTGCCACAACGCTGCTCAGACCAGTGGATCGGCGAGGTGAAGGTCCAGTCTGTCGACGCCGAAACGCGGTTCCACTCCGCTGGTACATAACACTATCAGCGGGTGGAAGTCGGGATACGCGGCCGCGATGGTTGGGTAGCCAGTACGCTTCGCGTGACGAGCTGCGATGTAGCAGCGTATGATGCGGCCGGTGACACATTTGGCACAGCCCCCGTGACTGCACCGGATGAGAGTTGGGG
>NW_026089624.1:1061677-1101241 GCF_024586455.1 Bactrocera neohumeralis
AAAGAAGAATACAATATCGTCAGTAATTTAGAAACAATACTTAGAGCAGCGCAAAATACAATACAACAACACATTTAAGAACGAACTTTAAACCAAAGGAAGTAATTTATAATAAAATAAACCATGAAAATTTGCCAACAACCTTAAAGCAAGCACAAGAGAAAATGCTAACGTTTCATAATAAACATAGATCAGATAAGCAATATCATTCCGGCCAAATCATTTACGAGAAAATAAGAGGAGAGAGAAATAAATTACAGCATAGATATAAAAAACAGCAAGTTAAGGAAAATTTAAAGAATAAAATAATAATTAATAATAGAAATAATTATTTTAGGTTTCCAATATGATCATTTTAATTTTGACTACACTAATTAGCTCAGCAGCTGCTGATTTTATAGACCAGTGTTTTCCAAAGTGGGCGATAACGCCCCCTTGTGGGCGCTGCAGGTGCCAAGGGGGGCCGTAAGAGACCCCGAAGGAAAATGGGGGCATTGTGTAGAGGCTTGGGGGGTTATTTGTAATTTTATTTAGCTAGGAGGCCTCTTACACAACGACTGCATGAGCTCTCGACTGTCAACAACAACTTGTGAACATCAACTAATATGAATTAAAAGATTGCTCAAACTCGGTTCTATATTTTTCTCCGCGTAGTTCATATATCTGTCCTAATTTATTGAATATAGAAAAAATGAAAATCATGTCAATCGGTCGCTCCGTTTCATAACGGGGCATCTCGACAAGATAGAATTTATAGAATACTAACTGTCAAACGTATTGCTATTGCCATTGCCAAATCTGTATGTGGGCATTTGCTATCATAATATAATCATTTGCGCAAAGGTGTAGTGTAGGTAGGTTCAAGCTGATGTAGCGAATGCTTTGAGCTTTTGAATAATTTATTTTATCACTTGCGAAATGACGTCGGGTAGGTAGCTGATGTAGCGCACGTTTTGAGCTTTTGAACTCCTTAAATCTTTTATGTGGAAAATAAAAAAAGGATCTTTATCCTTTCTTACAAATGTATTTCTGGGGAAAATAAACAAAGGAGAAAGATCCTTTTTTTACAAATGTATTTCTAGGAAAAATAAGAATTCATATTTTTGGACTACTATATAATAATTGTGCTTACGCATTCCTATATAAACAATGTAATATTTATTTTATATTCATTTGTGGTTTTGCGCGCAATAGATGAGCACTACTTACGCCTCCTTTACACTACTCGCGAAGTTTAACGTATTTCTCAAAGCAAAACAATGTCGGAAGTAAAAAAGAAGAGACGGCAATACTGTACGGAATACATTACATTCGGATTCATTGAAAATCCCACAAACCCTCCCTCGCCTTTGTGTCTTCTATGTCTAAAAACATTTTCGAATGAAGCAATGAAGCCTTCAAGACTGCAAGATCATTTGAATAAAATGCATCCAGATAAGAGAGACAAGAATGTAGCATATTTTCAAGACCTAGAGAAGAAGCATAATACTCAGGCAAGTGTAGAAAAACTATTTTCGGCGGCTGCTAAGCAAGATGACGACTTCGAGCTTCGTAAAATATCTCTTTGTTAATTGCTCAAAAAGGCAAACCACATAACATCGGAGAAGAGTTAATATTGCCAGCAATAAATGAAATAATAACTACCGTGCTTCATAAACCGGCCACAGATATTATCCGCAAAATTCCTTTGAGTAATAATTCTGTGAAAAGATGAATTGATGAAATGGCTGAAAACATTGAAGAATCATTGTGCGATCACCTGAGGTCAAGTCACAATTCAGCTCGATGAGTCCACTTCACCAACTAATGACGCATTGTTATTATTATTTGCTAGAAATTTAGAGACCGATACAAAAGGCGAAACCATATTCAATATATTGGAAAAGTTTTGCGATGAGAAAGAGATTCCTTTGAAAAATATTATTTCAATTGCTACGGATGGCGCTATGGCTATGATAGGGTGCCATAAAGGCTTAATAGCGCACTTAAGAAATAAAATTCCAGATGTCCTTGGTGTACATTGCGTTATTCATAGACAACATTTAGTTGCTAGAAACTTAAGTGAAAAACTATTTCAATCACTGCAATATGTCATCAAAGCAGTCAATAAAATTCGCAACAGCTCTTTAAATGATAGATTATTTCATCAGCTTTGTGTTACTAATGACGAGGATTTCAATCGTTTGTTGTTTCATACTGAAGTTCGTTGGCTATCAAGAGGCAATTGTCTGACTCGATTCTACAACCTGTTTGACTCTGTTATAGAGTTCTTGGAAACTAAAGATACAGAATTTCAAGACAAGCTCATAACGTCAAAGAATGATATAGCTTACATGACAGACCTGTATAAATTGTTCAATGACATGAATCTCCAACTGCAAGGCGATAAACTAAATTTAATTAAAACAAAAAACGTCGTTGCTGCTTTCGCAGCCAAACTGCTTCTACACAAAAAGAATTTGGGCAGACGTGAGTTTCACAATTTTCCGAACATATCAGTATCATGCAGTAACGACAAATTGTTTGCCTACTGCCAACATTTGGAAAACCTCCACATTGACATCACCGAACGATACCAGAACATTTTGAACTTAGAAATACCAGACTGGGTGTTGGATTCGTTTTCAAATGTCAACACAGCAATGTCACCTCTGCTGGAAGAAGAACTTATAGAATTGACAACAAACGAGGAAATAAAAATCAAGTTCAAAAATGGTTACCAAGAATTTTGGCTACAAAAACCGATCTCGCAATTGTACCCTGGATTGTGGTCAATCGTTCAACGATTCTTAGTAGCATTTCCATCGTCATATTTGTGTGAACGTGGATTTAGTGCTCTGACAACACTGCTTACTAAAAATAGAAATCGTTTGCTTGTTACCGAACGTGGCGACTTGCGACTGTTCTTGAGAAAATTGGAACTTGATATTAACAAACTTATTAAACAGCATCAGATTCATCCTTCACATTAGTTTTTATAAAGTTGTGTTTCAATAATCATTCTTATTGGCAGGTGGAGCCCGTAAGAGTTAACTTGAGACCTAAGCGCCGTTGTATGTTACCTACTGCGCTTAGGTTTCAAGTTGCTGGTTATAGTAAAAGTTTCGTTTAGAATTCTCCGTTAATATACATATATATATATATAATATACAGGTCACAATAATTAATTTGAAGTTAAAGTGGTTTTTAAATAGGTGAAAAAATGGGGGCGCTAAGAAAATATTTATTTTCAAAGTGGGCGGTAGACAAAATAACTTTGGGAACCACTGTTATAGACTATACCCGACAAGACTACGTACTTATCGAAAATGGAGATGTTTCCATTTATGAGGAATATGGGGCCTATTTCACCTTACCAATTTATCTTTTTTTGAAAATATAATAGCAGACGAAAATAGAAATGTTTACAGTAATAACGGACAAAATCACGACAGCCTAGGAATTATTACACAGGAAACAGAATCTGAAAATTTTGATAATTGAAACTTTATTAGAACAATTGAGACAAAACCATTTTAGGCAAAAAAGGGGTATAAATGTGTTAGGAACACTTTGAAATGGATAGCTGGAACACCAGACCATGATGACTTTGTAAAACTAATAACAAATTAAACGAACTAGTAATAAATAACAATAAACAATTCACAATAAATTCAGAAATTTTTAAAATAATAACAGAATTAACTGACACATTTAATAATATTAAAGGTGATACCACAAACAGGAAAATTAAAAGAAAACGAAGTCAATATGTTATACATGAACTGCAAAATTTAATAAATGCAATAACTTTTGGTAAAATTGGAGTTTTAAATGCAACAGTTTTACATTTTGATGAACTAAAAAACATAACATATTACCAACACGGTATAATGACCATAACTGAATTAATGGACATTTCTAAATTTAAAATAGCCCAAAAAGGGGACATAATTATAATTTATATTAAATACCCTTAAATAGAACTAACATGTAAGTACTATGATCTAAAAGCCATAGCTCAATTAGATGGTAAGCTTATTATTGACCAGAACATATTTTTTTTTAATATTCAACATTGTAAAACAGAAATTTCAAAAACCTGTTGTAAGCTAAATAAAAAAGCACATCTTTGTCAGAAATTTTAAACAAAAAAAAGGAAAATGTAAGAAATTAAGAGAAAAAACTTGCAAATTGAAGAAATTAAACCAGGAGCGATATTAGTTTCAGGTAAAAATATTGTAGACAATCAAACATTGATTGGAACATATTTAATAACATTTGAAAATAATACTGTCATAAATAATCAAACTTATGAAAACATTGAAACATAAATTTGGAATTATCTAAAAAATAACCATATAAATAATTTTGAAATTTTAGAATCTATCGAAACAATTAATAAGCTGTTAAAATTAGATATGATAAATATTTTAGTTGAACGGAACAAGAACATCACAGTTCATTCATTTTTTTGGTACATGATTTTAATCTTGAGAATACTTCTTATAACTTACATAATCAGTGGCGGACTTGCAGTCCTAGCCGCTCTAGGCCCCAGGCCATGTGCCGTCCCGTTCTCAGCACCCATCATTATAGACTAAAGACGTAATTCATGAATTTACTTTATTCCCATTTTTAATTGATTCAGAAAATTGTTTAAATAAAAGCTAGCGGATAAAGCTAGTTTATAATATTTTCCGAGATTTCAGGGATGATTGGACATTTAAATAAAACATTTGAAAATGGTTTTGGGTTTTGTTTTTAATAAAATAAATGTTTAACTCGTACAATGTGTTACAAAACTCGTCTGCACTTAAGCGCAGCAAAACCATTAATCAAATCTTCGCAAAGCAAGATCGTTTAACCTATGCTCCGTCATTGTTGTGCGTAAATAGTTTTTCACTCTCCGCAAACAAGAAAACGATCTTTCTCACACACACATACGAAGAGCAATATCCACGTTTGGGTAAATGGTTTGAAGACCTTCGGTTCGTAACCATTACAACAAACTGACTGCACTCCTTCGCTCCTCATTTTTTATGCTGCAATGAGAACGAAAATGAAGACATTCTTCTGTAAAATCGTCTTCTAAGTCATTAGAATAAATCATTTGCAATGCCTTGGCCTTATCTTCGACTTCTGAGATGTTTAGATTCGTCAGGTTGGTAATAAAGTAAAATTCATTGTAGAGTAATTTATAAGCATCCCGACGTCTTTTCAGTTCTTCTGACAATGTATCAATTACTACTAAAAAAGTATTTATTCTAAAATTTTCACGGCCATTTTTTTGTTGCATCTCTTCACCTGTATTTGTCTCGCCAGGAAGCAGCTTACGCTTTCGATTGCGTCGAAAATCTTTTCCATATTCCTGTACGAGGGGCAGTTTTTCGCTTTTTATCGAAATCATCGAAATTCTCTCTTGTTTCGCCAACAAAATGTATTAAAGCCTCATACAGTTCTATGACAATGGTAATGTCAATTTCCACACTCTGAAGTTTTTTACTTGTGGCGTTAATGCGATCTAGTAAACATCCCCAAAAAACAGCCATGAGGGCCGTTTCAAAACGTTCCAGCTTCAAACGAATGCCTCTTGCTTCGCATATAACGGTTGTCTTCTGTTGTGTGTCATTTTCGATGGTGACTAGCGCTTTATGGATTTCATTCCAGGATTCGCGTAAACTTTTGCATGCGTCTGCACGAGCTGACCAACGAGTCGTTGATAGACTTTTGACGGTGAAATGGGTTTGAAGGAGTTCCCAACGCTGAGTTGTCGCTGCTCTTGGAGTAGAGAAAAGAACGAACAAACCTCTTGGCTGCTTTCAGCTGCACATTCACCTACTAAATTCAGCGAGTGCTGAACAGGAACATAGTCGGCAAGGGGTGAAATTTCCTTTATTTTACCTTGCAGGTTCCTGTAATTGCCTGACATGTTAGCTCCGTTGTCAAATGATTGCCCGCGGTAGTTTGAAATATCAACTCCCAATTCAGCTAAAGTTTAAGTAACAGCATCTGTCGTTTATTGCATTTGTGGCCTGTGTTTGGAATAAACTTGAGAAACCGTTCTACATGGTATCCATTAGGCAGGACATATCTGATTACATAAGTGAGCTGGTCTACGTGAGATATATCCGGTGTCGAGTCAATGATCAGAGAAAAATATTTTGCTGTTAATATTTCCATTACAATTGTTTCCAAAACTTTGTTTCCCATAAGTCGAATGAACTCTTCGCATGTTGTTGAAGAAAGATAACTCGTAAATCCTGAGTTTGGATTTCCATAACGTGTAATGTGTTTAGCTAAGAACGGATCGAACTCGGCGATAAGCTCTAAGGACATTAAATAATTTTCATTGTGGATTGATCCAAATTTTTCGTTGTGTCCTCTGAAAGGCAAACCAGGTGATGCAAGTGCTTTTACGCATGCAACTACTCTTTTCAGAATGTTTTTCCAGTAATTTATTTCTTCATCTAATTGCATTGTTAATGCGCGGTCAATGCGATCTAACACGTTGCTTCGTTCTTTCATATGCAGAACAGATAACTTGTGAGTAGGCGAATTCTCATGAGTTGACACTCGATGATATGAATTTTTCCAGTCATTGAAACCTTCATTTTTGTCGAACTGACTCTCCCCGCCATTAAAAAGCAAACAAGGACCACAAAAAACACATCCAGTACTTTTGGAATAAATTAGCCTCTTTCGTGGAACTTTTTCACCATTTAAAAGCTGACGTTCGAATAAATGACCGCACGCGCGTCCGCATGAGCTTGACTGACATGCGCGTAATAACAATAGGTTAGGTACATAAGTACCTATTCTTCCTAGATACTTTATATGTATGTACGATGTACGAAATTATTTATACTTTGATACGAAAAATTGTGATTTAGGAATATATATATGTATAAGCATACGGTTAAGATATTTTGCATTTGAGTTATTTCTTGTTAATTTTGTTGTTATCAGTGATTTTTTTGGCACGATTTGCCGCCCTTAATATCTGACCGCCCTAGGCCCGGGCCTACTGGGCCTTAGGGCAAATCCGCCACTGATAACAACACATAAGTATGTATATATCAATTTTCCAAGCTGTCTTCTTTCTTTCTGGCAACCGATATCCCATGCACGTTTATATACTCTTGCACGGTGGTACGTAGCAACTAAACGAAATAGATACAGGGTTATATATGTATATATAAATGATCAGGGTGACGAGAAAAGTTGAAATCCGGTTGACTGTCTCTCTGTCCGTCCATCTGTGCAAGCTGTAATTTGAGTAAAAGTTGAGAAATCTCGATGAAACTAGGTATGTGAGTCCCTTAAGTACAAAAAAAATATTGTGCATATCTCCTAAACCGCCTAAGCTACAACAACCAAATTTGCTTAGTACAAATCTTATAGGAACTTCTACCGACAGCGTGAAAATGGGAGAAAATGAAAGATAACCCCGCTCACTCCCCATATAACGCTGCTGTTAAAGACTACTAAAAGCGCGATAAATCAATAACTAAATACGCCAGAGATATTAAATTGTATCACCGACATGGTATGAGAAAGCTGTAACGGAGACAATGTCAAAATTGTACTATGGGCGTAGCACCGCCCACTTTTAGGTAGGTGAAATCCCATATCTCCAGGCCCGACCAACCGATTTCGACAAAATTTAGTACGTTGCATTTTTATGCCACGTTGTTAAAATGGACGAAATCGGACAACAACTACGCCTACTTCCCAAATAGCACAATTTTAAATTAAACTTGATTCGTTCAGTTTCAAGAAACAAAAAATATAACGGGATAAAACCAAAATTTGTTTAAGAAATTAAAAACTAAAGAAAAATACAAAATATTTTTAAATAAGCAGAATACTTACATATTAATAAAAGTTATTGCCGACAAAGTAAAAATATCAAAATGCAATGTCACAACAGACGCGATTAGAGAAATTAGAGCAGCGATAGTCTATCTAAAATATCACACAAAAAAAATCAAAATTCTACAAACTTTTATGTCCTTCCTGTTTTCGGTAACCATGCGCATTGATCATTGGCAACGCCGAATACCGATGAGCTGTACGAGATATACGACGACATTGACATACTTCAGCAAATTAAGAGACAGCGGCTACGATGGCTAGGTCATGTTGTCCGAATGAATAAAACACTCCTGCTCTGAGAGTGATCGACCCTCCGGGGAAAGCAGAGGAAAAGGACGACCTCCATTCCGTTGGAGAGATCTGGTGAAGAACGACCTGGCTACACTTGGAATTTCCAATTGACAAGGAAGAACGACTGGCGCGTAATTGGTGTCTACGCCAATAGAGAAGAGGAATAATATTTGTGATATGTGCTAATGTTTTGTTTTGTATTTTATTGCGAAAATGTCACAAATGTGAAAGTGTGTAATGAGATGCGAAGGCGGACAACATATTGTAACGGATTTCTCGATAAATCGTCTACGATGTAACTCACTTTTTAGTTCGATCACTTAATTGTTAAATAAAACCCCAATTTAACAGATGCACATCTATCTTAAATCCCTGTTCCACCAACTTCACGCTTTACCACTCATTATCCGAATTAACAACTTTTTACTTATGCCTCATTTGCTCTTATCACGGAAAGTAGTCCTGGCCTCGCCTTCTTATACGTTTAGTGTTCTCTTAAACTACTAAAGCTGCAACAACCGAATTCGCTTAGCGTAAATATTGTAGGAACTCCTTCCGATACTGTGAAAATGAATGATGACTCTCCCTATATCACGGTACGGCCAAAGACACTACATTTTATTTCCAAGATGGTATGACATAAGTAATATCGGTAACGCGCTAATTGCTTCAATGGTAGTGTAGAAATTGCAAAATATCCAAAACTTGTTTTAAAATACCCAATCGATTTTGTTCGACAGTGGCAACATTGGCAAATGGTAGAAAAAATGTGAACGATTTTCGTATCAGTCATCCATGACAACAAGACGACTTCACCGCAGCAGGCTTGCAGTTGCTGCTGCCGTTAAATTAAAAACATTTCTAATTTTGCCGACGGCAATGGACTGCTGTAGTGTTGTCGCTAAGTCTAACAGTATTTTACCAACAGAAGCATAAAATAGCCATGATTATTCTTGGTAATAACAATTCATAATTTAAAACAAATGAATTGACCTATTTACCTGTTTTTTGCACTAAAAATTTTGCTTTTAATAAAACATTAAAAAATTCAACAGTTTTAGTATATCAACAGCACACATGTACACATTCAGTTGGGTGATATGTCGCTGCCGTACGCAAAGTGTTCAAGAAGTTGACTTCAAGACGAAATTTGCAGACAAGAAAATTTAGCTGTCGTGCAGACGTTTTTTGTTCCATCAGTCTGCAATAGGCAATGGAATGAACACGTTAGTGCGGACGGATATTCATATTTGACGCAAATTAAACTAATTCTTACTCGATAAAATATCATATAGTCTCTTTTTTGTATAACAAATTGACCAACTATAATCTAATGGCCACTCACCCTGGCATACTACTAACTTTGATACAATAGGGGTATTCTCTTGCCTTGCAAAACCCTTGCACGGTGCACGAATTGCAAAATTTTCCACAGGGTGCAAAGGCACAACAACAAACACACGCAGAAAATTATTTACAATGGCTGTAAAATATGTCAGACCAAAACCCATGTTTATGTTTGTGCAATGACATTTTACATAAAGACATATTACGCCGTTAAATTGTTGAGGAAGGAAAGCTTTAAATAGATTTTACAATTTCTACTTAAGTTTTTTGTTAAGAATGAATTCAGAAAGTGCGCCCATTCACAATAGTCATTCTCAATAAACTGAGCGAATCAGCCGTTCATATATCACTACATTCTGCAATGGGTGCCCTCTTAACCTTGCATATTCCAGTATAGGATTTTTTCATTTTATGTCATCGTGCAATCTTGCAAGAGCAAGAGAATCCCCCTAATCATTTGCACGTGCACACATTCAGTCCGGCATACTATACCCGCTGATTCGCTTTGCCACAGTGTAAACGCAATAACACGATTTTATTTTGTGAGAGTCTTTTGCTTGTGGGCGTACCCAACCCTGATAATAGTCTGTAGTATAAATATTTTCGATCTTCGGTAGACTTTACCCTGTATGAATGGTCAGCATGTGAGGAACTCTGATTGAGTAGGTGAGCACGAAATAAAATACAGCCAGTGGGAACGCCGTTACCTTAAATTTTGTGAATCTGTTTCATTCTTTATTTACATAATTACCAGAGATAAAGCGATGCCCAACTGTCACTGGAAATGTGAGAACCGCCCACCTACCAAACTTTGACAGTTGACTGGATCTGGTATATTTTGACGTTTTGCCATTGGAATGACTGGAACTGCCAGATTGAAATTATACCAAAAATTTGTGTGAACAGAGGGATTTATTGCCGCCGTTCAAGATCACTAATAAAAAATCAAAATCATAGAAACTGTGACATTTAAATATATGTATTTCATGAAACGTTTTGCAATGTGATTAATTTTTAATTACCAATGATTAAAAACATTTATTACTTGAGAACTAACAAGCTTAATTAAATTTATTAAGTACTGAAAGATCAAAAGTCAGCTGTTTTAATGTATCATAAAATCATAAAAAAGGATTTAAGTAGTTTCGCCATATATTAAAAGTCCAATATATAATTTGCAATCGTAATAAATGTTGGGTGCTTTAATTTTAATGCCTAAAAATTATTATTTTTCCTGATCTAGCTACAATGAAAAATTATATAAAAACGCTTAATTTGAGGCGCTCTCACACTGGAATAAGTTAGGCATCTCTTTATCCCTGCAAGTACTTTCGTACTTCCTGATTTATTTATTGCCCTACAAGGCGGGGTATCCAATTCACAAAAACATTTAGAAAATTGTAAGAGTAGCAACTTTCGTCATAAAAAATTTTTGAATGTGTAAGAATGAGACGCACATATTGATAATGAATCCGTTAAAAATTGCCGCCATTGAATCGCCAATCGAAACAAAAATTTTAAGCATTGTAAATGATTTCAAGAGCCTAACATGATTTGAAGAGCGCCAGGTAAGTTGCTAATATTTTATTAATTAAAATTATAAGCTTTTCAGAAAAAGAAAAACCGAATAATTGGAAGAAGAAGTATTAAATAAATTTGATATATTATTGAAATTTCATGCAGCCACACATCCTCGGTAAATCAAATAATCCTACAAATACCATGCAACAATTCGTAATAATATTCGGTTAGGTTTGGGTGAGTCTCAGTGTGAAATATAATGCGCTATACCAAAGATGGATAAGAATGAACAAACATGTCTCATATTAGAGAGTTTAGCTAGTAATCTCAACATTCGACTGGACTCCGTATTATTTGAAAATTTATGTTATAACATTTGGTGTAAGTGAAAAATGTGTGCAAAGTGATTAACACTACCATTATTATTGATTGTGGCGTTATGTATGTATGTACCTCGTGTTACAAAGCGTTTTTATTGTTTTCTCTTTTACTTATTTTTTTAGTTTCGACAATAGTGATAACCAAACATTCGGCATTCAAATGTTTGGTTAGTGATACGCTTCTACAGCCGACATTGAGAACCTTGGTGAAAAGGTCGCGCAGAGTTCGGGTGAATCTGATACACAGGTAGGCATAGCTGCGTAATGCTTAATTTAACTATTTATTTATTATTTACTTAGTGTTTTTTATGTGCTTTTAGATGATACTCAACCCTTTCCAATTAGCTGGTGTGTCGTTAAATAACATAACATTATATGTACATAAGTATTTGATTATATATTATTCCTAAAAATGTGGACAAGGATGTATGCGACCTTTACAAAGACTTGTATAAAATGTGCGTCGCTTCACCAATAACAATGCATACTTGTTTGTAGTGTCTTTGCCAGAATACGATCCAACAACACCATGGTCCATACTGTAAAGTTGCATACTGTTCCGAAGATTATCGTATGGAGGCTTTAAATAAATACCATGGAGTTGCTTGTATGGGTGCTTTCCACTCAAACGACACACACCCAAAAAATGCATTGAATGAAATATAGAAGTAGGAGCAAACAAATAACTAGCACAACACATCTTTTAACATTTTCGATACTTCCAGAAAACGCAAACTGGTACAATTATGTTATTTGTTCGCTTAAGGCTTTCTATAACCAAAGCAACAAAAAAGAACAGTTTCTCCAATCACTTCAATAATTCCAATCGCTAGTAGTGAATACAGAACAAAACATATGTATATCACAAAATGTTGGGTGAACACTTTCAATAACTATAACTTTTTGTAGCAATTTGTACAGCATTTACGGACGAGCAATTAGGTGCTGTAAGTAATGTTCCCTAAAATTGGTTAACATTTATTATTATTATATTTAAATAACTTAATACAAATTGTTCTATATTAATTTGAAACATTATTGTTAAATTAGCTTACATGAGAGAAAATTGTGTGAATATTAAGAATTTTATTTACTGGCGTAGAAACCGCTTACGCGGTTATAACCGAGTTAACAACAGCGCGCCAGTCGTTTCTTCTTTTCGTTTTTGCAAGGTGGCGCCAATTGGAGATTCCAAGCGAAGCCAGATCCTTCTCCACCTGGTCCTTCCAACGGAGTGGAGGTCTTCCTCTTCCTCTGCTTCTCCCGGCGGATACTGCGTCGAATACTTTCAGAGCTGGAGTGTATTCGTCCATCCGGACAACATGACCTAGCCAACGTAGCCGCTGTCTTTTAATTCGCTGAACTATGTCGATGTCGTCGTATAACTCATACTGCTCATCGCTCCATCGAATGCGATATTCGCCGTGGCCAATGCGCAAAGGACCATAAATCTTTCGCAGAACTTTTCTCCAACACTCGCAACCTCGCCTTATCAGCTGTTGTCATCGTCCAAGCCTCTGCACCATATAGCAGGACCAAAATAATGAGAGAAAGGAAACATTTCGTCTTGCCCTCGTTCACTGCCAGACCCATTTGCTTCGATGCCTTATGCTTTCTGGAGAAAGCAGAACTAACGACGTGGTTGTTAAATCTAATGATATCAATATCATCAGCACACGCCAGCAGCTGAACACTCTTATTGAGATTGTACCTTCTCGGTTTAGTTCTGCAGCTCGAATTATTTCTCCAGAAGTAGGTTGAAGAAGTCACACGAAAGGGACTCGCCTTGTCTGAAACCTCGTTTGGTAGCTTTTGGTGTAGCTCGATGTCAGTTTATACAGCCGTATAAGTTTTGCGGGGATACCAAATTCAGACATCACGGCATAGAGGCAGCTCCTTTTCGTGCTGTCGAGAGCAGCTTTGAAATCAACGAAGAGGTGGTGTGTGTCGATTCACCTTTCACGGGTCTTTTCCAAGATTTGGCGCATGGTGAATATGTGGTCCGTTGTTGATTTGCCAGGTCTAAAGCCACACTGATAAGGTCTGATCAGTTTGTTGATAATGGGCTTTAATCTTTCACACAATACGAGTTGTTGAGGAGCCTTATCGACGATAGTTGGCGGAGATTGTGTGGTCTCCCTTTTTGTGGATTGGGCAGAGCACACTTAAATTCTAACTTTTGGGCATGCTTTCGTCCGACCATATTTTGCAAAGAAGCTGATGCATGCTCTTTATCAGTTCTTCGCCACCGTGTGTGAATAGCTCGAGCGGCAATCCATCGTCCCCCGCCGCGTTGTTGTTCATCATACAGGTAATTGCTATTCGAAATTATTCACGGTCGGGCAAAGCAACGTCTGCTCCGTCGTCATCATCGATTGGGGAATCTGGTTCGCCTTCTCCCTGCGTTATGCTTGCACTGCGTTTTAGCATGCTGGGGAAGTGTTCCCTCCATAAGTTTAGTATGCTCTGGGCATCGGTCACTAGATCACCGTGTCTTCCGTCTATCACATCATGATCGATCTGGTTGGGGGTTTTTCGATCCGGAGACAGCCAGGTAGCTTGGCGCAAATCAGCGGAGGTGTTAATTACTGATAACATAAAGGTGACCCGTTATTAGCTTTTACCCGTCTTATAAAGTAGATATTGTACGATTAAATTAAGTATAATGGACCCAAAAATCTTCATTTCAATGTCTTTAAATAAAATGTAATTTATAATACCATAAAACATTTATAATGACGAAACATTTAGTTCAATGGCATGACAAGGTGTGATGTTGTTTCGTTTTTGTTCCGTCAAAGACCAGTGTGAGAGCGGCTCCAAATTAACTTTTCTTTTCTTTTCTTTCTTTTGCATTGAAGGCAGATCAGACAAAATACTTGTTTTTGGGTATTTAAATTAAAGGTAGGTAGGTAGGAGGGCAGCCTTGTTGTATTTCGGGCTCAATTAGCCCTAGCTGTGCCATTTTGGTGGACTAGTCGTAGATCTGCTACCACGTTTCATCTTCTCTTTCAAACCTTTTTGTGGTTTCGATGAAGCAGCCTCGGCAGATGTTGTTGTAGGGCATACCCATTTTGGACGCATGTTCTTCAAATGGCCAATGCCCTGTTCCTGGACCTATTTAATAATTATTTAGTTCTTTTCTTGTCATATGTTGGCCATATCTGTTTAGCTACATTGCATTTTGCGTCTATTGAAATTCAGCATTGGGAGAATGTAGTCTGATTTATTGATGTTTACACGGAGTTCGTTTAGGATATCTTTATCTCCATAGTTCTTCTGATTCTAGCCTCCCAATTCTTTTATTCTTATTGCAGAGCATGCTGCTATTTGGTAAATATATGTCAATAGGTAGCTGGTGCAGCATTATATTAAGCGCGTCAGTCGGACATGACTTGATTGCACCAGTATCACCTGCACATGCTGCTCCTTGTACTCCATTTAATTTTCTAAAGTTGTATTGTTTCTTTAGCGCTGGCCACCATACCAGTGCTCCATATGTATGTATAGGTCTTATGACCGCCGTATGCATCCACATGATTAAACTAGATTTAAGGCTCCAATTTTTACTGACGATTCTCTTGCAAGTGTAGTAGGCCGTATATGCTTTATTTATTCCTTTTCTGTATTTATTTTCCAGGACAATTTGGTGTCAATCTCCACCCCTAAGTATTTAGCTGAGGGGATAGAGAGAGTATTGTACCATTTAGCACGGAAAGTTGATATCGGGGGATTTTGGTTTTGCTTGTGAACAGCATCAACTCTGTTTTATTAGGATTAACACCTAGTCCATTGTTTTTAGCCCATAGGTGTAACCGGCGTAGTGCTCTAGTAGCTAGTAGTCTAGGGTTTTAGATAGCGTCATTCGGGCAAACAAAATATTCCCTAGCGGTTGTGAGCGATGACCCCACAGCACCGAAAAGTATCGTTTTGCGGAAGTACAATCCCCCTCTCACCAGGATTACAGACACTCAACCGATATTATGACGCCCTACAGTACCCATTGATTTACTGGAGGGGACAAGAGGTAATCACATTAAATCTCTCAAGCCCTTACAAATAAAAAAGTAACCTACATGTTCTTTTACTCATTCCATATAATGGTCCGTGAAAACAATTTTAATTTGTTGCTACGTTGTAGGACTTTACCATTTCAATCCTTGACGGATATGTACTTATGTAAAAATGGAAGGCGACGACGGCCGACTTGCATCAAATGGTGATCCTCCGGTCGTCGTTTGTAAACAGTTCCCGCATATGCATCAGTAAACTCAAGACGGCGACCTGGTATGAAGGTTGTTCTATAAGTGTCTTCGTTTGATAAGAGAGGGCATTGCTATTAGCCCATTTTTTTTTTGTTTTTTGTTTTGTTGGTACACTCTTCATATGAACGTACTGGAAGTTTCATTTCAATCTGTCAATATATTTTTGTTTAGAAGCCATTTAGTGTAGCCATGTCATAGTATTTTTTTTTAAATGGAAAAAACTGCATAGTGATAAAAGTCTTATTTTTAGAAGGTGCTATGACCAGTCAGAAACCAACGAACCGTATCAAGGTTTTCGTATAAAAATACAAAAAACAGTGGCTCTCTTCGCTAAAAGTCAGGTATTCCGTAACTGACAGTGTTTAATGCACTCTATTAAGTGGCAAAAACGGAAAGTGTCGCATGTAAATTATTTAGTCTGACCAAAAGAGAAATTGCGTGCAAGCTAAATTCATGAAGCTGTTTCTACAGATTTGCCCGACGCCAACGAAGATAA
This sequence comes from Bactrocera neohumeralis, assembly GCF_024586455.1. Lineage (NCBI taxonomy): Eukaryota > Metazoa > Arthropoda > Insecta > Diptera > Tephritidae > Bactrocera > Bactrocera neohumeralis. The sequence continues at coordinate 1,077,835 of NW_026089624.1, forward strand.
ACAGTTATATGATACCATCACTAAAATCATGATCCACGGACTATGCGGCGTTCTGAACCGTACGTCCTCATGAAGGACGGAAAATTCACAAACAACCAAATATACATGCGCTCTTATAGCCTTGACAGACGGAAATACAGATCCAAATTTATAGGTGACATAACGTAAACTTCTTGTTTTATTATTGAAAATTTGAAAACAGCTGGCAGTGTTGTTTGTCTTACTTTCAAAATAGTTTAAAATTTGCAATTTAAACAATGTTGCCAACAAAAATGTCTAAAAATTTGAAAATTAAATGTGAGTTAGCACGGAGTTGTCTTCACTAACTTCTGAATTAATCCGGGTTTATGCAGTTAATCTGGATTAACGCTGCCGTCTGTCAATACTATTAATTGATAGGCAAACGAATGAAAATGGTTACCCGTAGAGAACACATATGGCGTATGGAAGGGGGACCTACTGTTAGTAATAATCTGAAAGACATCGTATCCGTGGACAACAGCTGGGTGGCCCCATGAAGGCCACCATATGTATATATACAAGGAGCGTTCCAAACTAAACAGGACTTAAAAAAACAGAACAAATGGTTTTTCGGCAAAATGAATTTATTTTATTGAAAATAGTCTCCTTTTGCTTCAATACAGCTTTTGGCACGGTCCAAAAGCATGTCGGACGAGTGTTTTGGCTCGTTGGCCGGTATGGCCGCCAGTATGCCGGTTCAAGCCTTTTGAATAGCCTCTACGTCTGCATAACGCTTTCCTTTCATAGGCAAATGCATTTTTCCAAAAAGGAAGAAGTCGCACGGTGCCACATCAGGTGAATACCGGGAGTGGTTAATGGTTAAAATGTGATTTTTGGTCAAATAATCATCCTTCGAATCTTGGATTCTGAGTAATTTTTGGTCGTCAGTTAATTTGAGCGGAACAAACTGTGCACACTCCTTTTGTAAGCCCAAATGTTCGGTCGAAATGCGATAAATCGATGTTTTGGAGATGTTCAATTCCATTTCCATGAATTTCAATGATGATTTCGGCTGATGTTTGATGAATGCACTCACATTTTCGATGAAATTTCCGGTGATCGCGGATTTTGATTGGCCCACATGTTGATCGTCATTTATGCAATCACGACCACTTTGAAAACGTTGACGCTACGGAAAGGCAATCACCGCCATAAACTTCTTTCATCGGTAAAAGTTTCACCAATTTTAAAACAAAATTTAATGCTGGCTCTTTGTTCGAAGCTCTTTTTTTCACCGATAACACAAACATACTGACACTTAAATCGTAATAACTTCATTTGCAGTCAATGAAATGTCATGAAATTCTAACTGGACAATCGATAAAGATAGCAGATTCTAACGCACTAGTCGGCATATAGATGGCGCCACTTTACTGTTTACTTTGAAACGTCCTTGTAAATAAACGAATAAAGGCAATAGCCAGGCCATTTTCACCATGAAACAGGGGAGTAACGCTACTGGATCGCAGCTTGCAAGACGTTCGGTGCGAAAGAATCTATTTGATTATCCAATTACCTAGCGGGTTAACGCGGCCTTAAGGCCTCGCCGTTGTGGGCTAAAGTAAAGTAGTTACAGGTAAATACTTGAACGTCTCATAATGACGGATACTAACGGCCAAATAACTTTGAAGCCTAATTAGCAAATGTAGTTAGCTCGGAAGGTAACCATACTAATAAGGTATTTTTGAGTTTACAAGAAAACCTGGGTAATAAAATAATATTAAAGCAAGTTCCTACATCTCATAAGACACAGTAATGACAACTGACGGCCCAGCTGTATATACCCTGTATACAGTGGCGGATTTGCAGTCCTAGCCGCTCTAGGCCCCAGGCCATGTGCCGCCCCTTTCTCAGCACCCATCATTATAGACCAAAGACATAATTCATGAATTTACTTTATTCCCACTTTTAATTGATTCAGAAAATTGTTTAAATAAAAGCTAGCGGATAAAGCTAGTTTATAATATTTTCCGAGATTTCAGGGATGATTGGACATTTAAATAAAACATTTGAAATTGGTTTTAGGTTTTGTTTTTAATGAAATAAATGTTTTACTCGTACAATGTGTTACAAACCTCGTCTGCACCTAAGCGCAGCAAAACCATTAATCAAATCTTCGCTATTCAATTTCTATAAAATCAGCTTCTATATTAAGCAAAGCAAGATCGTTTAACCTCTGCTCCGTCATTGTTGTGCGTAAATAGTTTTTCACTCTCCGCAAACAAGAAAACGATCTTTCTCCAGTACAGTTACTGGCAGGTGTAGACACACACATACGAAGAGCAATATCCACGTTTGGGTAAATGGTTTGAAGACCTTCGGTTCGTAACCATTACAACAAACTGACTGCACTCCTTCGCTCCTCATTTTTTATGCTGCAATGAGAACGAAAATGAAGACATTCTTCTGTAAAATCGTCTTCTAAGTCATTAGAATAAATCATTTGCAATGCCTTGGCCTTATCTTCGACTTCTGAGATGTTTAGATTCGTCAGGTTGGTAATAAAGTAAAATTCATTGTAGAGTAATTTATAAGCATCCCGACGTCTTTTCAGTTCTTCTGACAATGTATCAATTACTACTAAAAAAGTATTTATTCTAAAATTTTCACTGGCATTTTTTTGTTGCATCTCTTCACCTGTATTTGTCTCGCCAGGAAGCAGCTTACGCTTTCGATTGCGTCGAAAATCTTTTCCATATTCCTGTACGAGGGGCAGTTTTTCGCTTTTTATCGAAATCATCGAAATTCTCTCTTGTTTCGCCAACAAAATGTATTAAAGCCTCGTACAGTTCTATGACAATGGTAATGTCAATTTCCACACTCTGAAGTTTTTTACTTGTGGCGTTAATGCGATCTAGTAAACATCCCCAAAAAACAGCCATGAGGGCCGTTTCAAAACGTTCCAGTTTCAAACGAATATCTCTTGCTTCGCATATAACGGTTCTCTTCTGTTGTGTGTCATTTTCGATGGTGACTAGCGCTTTATGGATTTCATTTCAGGATTCCGCGTAAACTTTTGCATGCGTCTGCACGAGCTGACCAACGAGTCGTTGATAGACTTTTGACGGTGAAATGGGTTTGAAGGAGTTCCCAACGCTGAGTTGTCGCTGCTCTTGGAGTAGAGAAAAGAACGAACAAACCTCTTGGCTGCTTTCAGCTGCACATTCACCTACTAAATTCAGCGAGTGTGCTGAACAGGGAACATAGTCGGCAAGGGGTGAAATTTCCTTTATTTTACCTTGCAGGCCGTTATAATTGCCTGACATGTTAGCTCCGTTGTCAAATGATTGCCCGCGGTAGTTTGAAATGTCAACTCCCAATTCAGCTAAAGTTTAAGTAACAGCATCTGTCGTTTATTGCGATTTGTGGCCTGTGTTTGGAATAAACTTGAGAAACCGTTCTACATGGTATCCATTAGGCAGGACATATCTGATTACATAAGTGAGCTGGTCTACGTGAGATATATCCGGTGTCGAGTCAATGATCAGAGAAAAATATTTTGCTGTTAATATTTCCATTACAATTGTTTCCAAAACTTTGTTTCCCATAAGTCGAATGAACTCTTCGCATGTTGTTGAAGAAAGATAACTCGTAAATCCTGAGTTTGGATTTCCATAACGTGTAATGTGTTTAGCTAAGAACGGATCGAACTCGGCGATAAGCTCTAAGGACATTAAATAATTTCCATTGTGGATTGATCCAAATTTTTCGTCGTGTCCTCTGAAGGGCAAACCAGGTGATGCAAGTGCTTTTACGCATGCAACTACTCTTTTCAGAATGTTTTCCCAGTCATTTATTTCTTCATAATAACAATAGGTTAGGTACCTAGGTACATATTCTTCCTAGATACTTTATATGTACGATGTACGAAATTATTTATACTTTGATACGCAAAAATAGTGATTTAGGAAGATTATATAAGCATACGGTTAAGATACTTTGCATTTGAGTTATTTCTTGTTAATCTTGTTGTTATCAGTGATTTTTTTGGCACGATTTGCCGCCCTTAATATCTGACCGCCCTAGGCCCGTCCCTCCTGGGCCTTAGTGCAAATCCGCCACTGCCTGTATATTTTTAAATTTTTTCCGACTTGCCAGGGGTACCCATCCACAAGATGAAACCGCAAGTTTGCGTGCTTGTCATACTAATGCTCAACCTGTTTACGCCCAGACTGTGCAATGGCACTAGGTTACATACAACAGAGCTGGCCTTCGTTCAGGCCACCTTTCTTTCTGATTGGCCCCTGCCGGAGAGACAGCATTGATATCCAAAATCCCTTTTATTTCTACAAACTTACCCTTCCCGTTCAAACGCCTACAATATCCTGTAGTAGTGGCTTTATCTGTCACAATAAAAAAAAATCAAAGACAAATTGTAAAAGTAGCCGGCAACCACTTGGGCACTCCTTTCTTCTGCCATAAAACGCTGTAAGTAGGTTGCTTGCGTGTGTCGAAAGCAAGAATTTTTTATATAAGCAGAAAAGAGTAAGTCAATTTTCTTTTCCGGGAGGTGATGCATTAAAATGATTTCTAACTTTCTACGACCCGAGATAAGAAACAATTATATAAGCATAAACAACTCTCCCAATTTAAATTACTTTATTTCTGATAATGCGAATAGTCATTATTTTAACTGTTAATACAAAATTTATTTTCACTACCGTGAGCCAAAGCTAGTAACAAATGATGGAAATAGCACCGGTTCTATCGGGTGATTTTTTAAGAGCTTGATAACTTTTTAAAAAAAAAAACGCATAAAATTTGCAAAATCTCATCGGTTCTTTATTTGAAACGTTAGATTGGTTCATGACATTTACTTTTTGAAGATAATTTCATTTAAATGTTGACTCATGTGGTTTCAACAAGATGGCGCTACATGCCACACAGCTCGCGATTCTATGGCCATTTTGAGGGAAAACTTCGGAGAACAATTCATCTCAAGAAATGGACCCGTAAGTTGGCCACCAAGATCACGCCTTTAGACTATTTTTTGTGGGGCTACGTCAAGTCTAAAGTCTACAGAAATAAGCCAGCAACTATTCCAGCTTTGGAAGACAACATTTCCGAAGAAATTCGGGCTATTCCGGCCGAAATGCTCGAAAAAGTTGCCCAAAATTGGACTTTCCGAATGGACCACCTAAGACGCAGCCGCGGTCAACATTTAAATGAAATTATCTTCAAAAAGTAAATGTCATGAACCAATCTAACGTTTCAAATAAAGAACCGATGAGATTTTGCAAATTTTATGCGTTTTTTTTAAAAAAGTTATCAAGCTCTTAAAAAATCACCCGATATTAACAGTATTCTTAGCGCAAGACAACATGTTATTAATGATCAGCAAACATCAAATTTTTACCCGTCAATGAGTATGATACTAAGCGAAAAACTGAATATATTATGTTAGATATATTATAGTTCAAAGAAAAATTTTGTAAAATCTTTCCATATATTACCCCACCTCCCACACACCGCATATACTTAGTTTCGTTATTATTAAGGTTGATTGAAATACTTTAAAAAAAAAAACACAGAAACTTTCAATTTAATGGGAAATGTCTATTATCGTACGAAAGAGCATTTTTCTGCATTTATTTTTTGGCCGCGGCTACGTCTGAGATGGTCCATCCGTTAATTTCAATTTACGATGACCTGTTCGAGTATTATGACTGGTTACTGGCGAATGACACTCGTCATGCCTTGCTCGAAGGCCTAAATCGAAACGGGATTGTCCGCATAGACTTTAAACCTTACATATCTCCACTGGAAAAAGTCTAAAGATGTGATATCTACCGAACTTGATTTACAATCCACCGGCCTAAAGCGTAAAATTATCCGCTCACCGAAGTCTTGTCTCAATGAATCCATTGATTGATACGATGTGTGGAAAGTGGCGTCGTCTCGTTGAAACCAAATGTCGCCGAGATAAAAAGCTTCAATTTCATGTATCAAATAGTCGTTGTCGTGGCGCGATGACGGGCGCCATTGACGGTTATGCTCTCACCGCCATCATTTTTGAAGAAATATGGACCGATGATTCCATCGACCCTCAAACTACGTCAAACCGTTGTTTTTTCTTGATGAGATGGCAGCTCTTGAATCTCTTCAGGTTGTCAGGTTCGTCTCAAATATGACAATTTTGCTTGTTTATATATCCATTAAGGCAGAAATGGGCATCATCGCTGAACAAAATCAGGCTCGAAAACATCGGTTCTTCTTGGAACTTTTCAAGAGCCCATAGATCGAAGCCATATCGCTTGGGAAGGCCGAGCGGCTTCAGATCTAGCTCAAGCTGTATTTTGTGCGCTTTTAATTTAAGATATTGAAATAAAATGCGCCAAATCATTCCACACGTTACTTCAAGTTGCTGAGAACGGCGCAGAATCGACTGTCCACCATCTTCGTCGGACATCGACACACTCAGCCATATTTTCTTTACTGCGTGCTGGTCGTAGTCTATTCGGTAGAATATTATCCAATAACGAAGCTTCTAATATGGGTGATGGTGTTGCGAATAGTCAGTAGGTCGATTAATTTGACTATAAGTTGAGCGAAGTGCGGGAAACATATTCTTTACAAAACATGAATTTCCGTAATAAAGTTGAGCAATTTGTAAACGTTGCTCAGGCGTAAATCTTTCCTTCCTGAAATGCCAGACAATACCGATTAAAAATAATATGACAGTCTCACACGACTCACGAGTGATCTGTCAGAAAGAGACTATTGCATCACCCGTTAGCTTATTGTATGCCGAATATGTAAATCAGTGTGCGAAATATCTTCACAAAATTACGTTGACAGTTTTTTTTTTTAATATTATGTTGGTTAGCAATGGATATGAATAAAATTAGTATAGACCTTGATTTAAAAATCATATCTCTAATACGGTCATCCTCATGAAGTAGGAATTTAACACTGACCCGAATAGGAAAATTATGTTAGCAGATGAGGTGGATCCCCAAAGATTCAACCTTAGGTCTTAAGCTTAATACAGTTTTCTGAATATGTCAACCAGAAGATCGGAAATAACTGAATAAGGGTTTTATGATTTGCACCAATGTCTAGAGAAACAACTATATAAAACATATCCACTTAATTCCATTCAAATATTACACATATTTACCAATATAAACGCCATAAATTTAAATGGAAATTGGTATATTTAGGCTAGGGAGATATGGTTTGATTGCATTAACCTTTTACATAACTCAATAACATATTTTCACACTAGTTTTTGATGATAATTCACACCCGAAGTATAAAAGAAATGCTACGTACTTCACATACAGACCATCGTACAGAGTATAGGGTATTTCTATAGTACACTTCAAAAGTAGACCGATAGGAACAGCAAACGACGCCATATTTTTTCCCACTCTTTTAATATTTCTCTTCAATAAAGTTTGCCATGTCATCATGAAAAGATAAACAATCCAAAAAGGAGTCATGTTTATTAAAATTTACTACCGAAATTTGGATTCAGTGGCCTTACCTTTAAGAGCTTTTCGCCCAATTTATGGTCGTCATAATCGTACTGTCAGATCAGCAATTGAGCGTCAAGTAGACAAATTTTAATCCACAGGCACAATTTAAAATGTTCCTATGCCAGTGAAATAAAGAAGTGCCCGTAGCGACAAGTATATTGCTGCCGTTAGCGTATCAATTGAGGAAGACCCAAATCAGTCTCTCACATCCCGTTCTCAAGCGTTGGCCATCTCTGTGACGTCGTTGTGGCAAATTTTAGGAAAAGATCTTGGCCAACTTCTTTACAAAATCAACCTGATGCAAGAACTGAAAACGCTTGACCACCAGAGTCGTCGTATGGTCGTGAATTGGACTAAGCAACAATTTGAAAATGATCGGGATTTTCATTGAAAAGCAAAATATGCGATATTGGTCAGGCACCAATCCACATAATGCACTATTGCATACTGAAAAAATTACGGTTTAGTCCGGTTCATGAGTCGGCGGCGTCATTGGACAGTCCTTCATCCGTGATGATCAAGACTGGCACGTTACTGTGAATGGGAATCACTACCGGACGATATGGACTTGGACAATATGTGGATTCAACAAAACGGCGCCACAAGCCACGAAGCGAATGTCACAATAAATGTATTGAAAATTAAGTTTGGTAAACGTGTTATCTCACGAAATGGCCCAGTCAATTGGCGGCCTCAGTCGTGCGATTTGACGCCGTTAGACTATTTCCTGTGGAACTACGCCAAGTCTATGGTCTATGGTCTATGCCAACAAGTCAGCGACGACTGATGAGCTCCGTACGAATATCGGACCACCGGAAATTGGGTTTAGTGTCTGGCCTTCTGCAAGCATGCCCGTGGTGGTCATGCCAACGAAATCGAGTTCCATACATCAATGCAACAAATGTGCTATAACAGAATTAAAAAATTTCAGTGATATCCCAAACCATTTTTTATTAAAAATATCTTTTGTAGCGGTCTTATTGAAACCCCATTATCATAAAATATATAAATGGAGCACTTTTTAACTCTACTTACCGTGGATATTTGTTAGCGGAGAAAATGTCTTTGCGAAAGCGATCTAATAAAAGAGTGAATGTCCGCACGACACCGCATCGTATCGAAATCAAAAGGGGCTTGTGCGCTGTCAGTCGGTCCCGTTTGTTAGTTATGTGTTGTATTCGTGATGCGGTGCTATTTGTGCGCGCGTGATGTGGAATGTAAGAAGAGGTGTATGGTGAAGATGTGGTGTGTAATGAAATGTGTTGTCTATGATGTGTGTGGTGTAGCAGTGTTAGACTGTGAGGGGGGCGCATTTAGCTATCCCGACCCCTTGTAACGTGGCTTTCACCACCTTACAATAATTTACGTCAACACCACTACACCCGACCTCAACGTAGAGCTTTCCACCATACCAGCATTATCCTAAACTTCATCTCACCGCACTGACCAAAGCTACGCACACAACTCACCCCACTACACTGACGAAAGCTGCGCTGTGCTGCTGTGTGGACACTTCATCTATTGAATTAAATCTTTTATTTGCTAAGGGTTCATGGGTCCCAAGCTGACATTGGAGTGGCTGAGCATACCTCAGCTATGGACGAAACCCCATTACAAATGGCGCCCGAGCAGGGACCTGATTTTGTGAGTGACAGTGGAAAACATGAAACGGTCACCAACGCTCATGAATTAGGTTCGCCACACCCCCCGCACAATCATAAGCATCGCAGTACTCCAGCGAAAAAGGCTCTAACGCTTGAGACGGACACGACCAGTTGGATTTACTGGCTGAAGAAGGACCGATTAATCACCGAGTGCAGACGACACCACATCGCTGTCGAAGAACGCACCGTAGCAGATCTCCGTAGCGAGCTGAGCGCCTGCATCCGTGCAAAGCGCCACAATAAATCCACGGAGGATCTGGTAAAGGCATTGGAAAAGGAAATGAAGGATGAAGATAACGCCACCATACCCGTTCCAACCACCACAGTGAGAATCCCCAGCAAAGCGATAGCAACACGTGACATCACATCGGCTGCAAAATTGCCAGATTTGGAGGTTATGAACTCCGTGCGGCGATGGAACATACGCTACAGCGGTCGAGAAAATTTACACGACTTCTTAGAGCGATGCGAGGAACTCGCCGAATGCTACTCGATAGCAAATAACCAGCTTCATGCTACTATGCCGGAAATTTTGCAGGACAAAGCGCTGCAATAATTTCGTGTAAAACGCAACTCCATCAACACGTGGGACGACTTTCGTTACGAGGCTGAGCGGTTCTTTTTACCGAAACGTCACCTCGCACATCTGGAGGAAACCATCCATCAGCGCAACCAATTTCCCAGAGAGAAGGCAAAAGACTAGGTGCTGGCTATCCAAACGCTTATCTGCCAGCACCCGAAACTTCGCGATGAAGATCACACCGAGCGTATCTATGACGGTCTAAGGGTGGAGTATCGCTTGTATGTCCGTCGGAGCGATTTCAACAGCGTGGACGAACTACTCGAATTAACGGAAGAATTCGAATTGTTGAAAGGCGAGGAGGCCAGGCAAGCGAGAAACACTAGTCACTGTTTGACGGCGGTAAGTAATAAGTATTGCAGCGAGAACGTTTGTTGGCGATGTAAGCAGCCGGAACACCGAAGACGCCAATGTCGCAACCAGCAGCGAATATTCTGCTCCCGCTGTGTCGCGAGACTGCAATTGTCCTACACGTGCGATAGTGCGAGCTACTCCGTCCAGGTCCTGTACAACAGCAGAAACAAGATGGCCGTTATTATTTGCCCATTACTGTCGTGGGCATGCAGATCGAAGCCCTGGTGGACACCGGAGCCACGCTCACATACATCGGTAAGGAACTTCAGCGTCATCTAGACAAACACGGAATTAAAGCCAAACGCCAGACCCGTCGCATTCAGCTAGCTAACCAGACGTATATACCTAGCACGAAGATGTATCCTGTTACTATAGAGCTGGGTGATAAGTCTACGCACTTACTCGTATCAGCTCTACCGACGCTTTCGGAAGATGTCATCTTAGGCATGGACTTCTTAAGGAAGCGAGACCTGACTATCACCATCGATGGTCAACTTGTAACCGCCACACGCCTGAGCACACAGGCACCTACCGATCAGCTTGCTATGCTAACCGAAAGGCGACATCTGACGGAAAAGGAGAATCATCAATTGAACACACTCCTCACTGGAAACGCGGCAGTGTTCTCGACGATCACCAGGCCCAGCACAGCCACCGAATATGTGATTCGGCTTAAACACGATCGCCCATTGAAGCAGAGATATTATCCGCGCAACCCAGCGATGCAAGAAGTAATCAATCAGGAGGTGAATGAATTGATTGCAGCCGGCCGCATCGAAGTCTCTAACAGCGCTTACAGCTCGCCCATTGTCTTAGTGCGAAAGAAACAAGGAAGTTGGCGAATGTGTATAGACTACCGGCAACTTAACACAGCAAGTATACCAGACGCATACCCACTTCCCCAAATAAACACAATCCCAGACCAGTTGAAGGAAGCTCGGTTTATCTCGACCATCGACCTGAAGAACGGCTACTGGCAAATTCCGCTACACCCCACTCACGCCCGTACACCGCATTTACCGTACCGGGGAGAGGTTTATTCCAGTGGCGAGTGATGCCTTTTGGGCTGCATTCGGCGCCAGCAACATTCCAGCGAGCCTTAGACACCGTCCTGGGATCAGAACTACAGCCGAAGGTCTTCGCCTATCTGGACGACATCATTGTACTGGGAAACTCTTTCGAAAAGCACTTAGACTACTTGCAAGCAGTGTTCACGCGCCTCCAACAAAACCGCATGCAGATCAACTTTGAGAAGAGTAAGTTCGTGCAGCAACGCCTCCATTACTTGGGCCATGTAGTCAGCAACGAGGGTATTCACACCGACCCGGCTAAGGTGGCAGCCATTGCCGACATGGCAGCACCTACCACCATCCGAGAACTACGCCGCTTCCTGGGAGCAGCCTCGTGGTACCGACGTTTCGTAGCAGACTTCGCCACAATATCAGCACCGCTGAACCGTTTATTGAAAAAGAACCAGCGTTGGTCATGGGATGCCGAACAAGAAGAAGCATCTATTGAATTAAATCTTTTATCTGCTAAGGGTTCGTGGGTCCCAAGGCTGACCCTGGAGCGGCTGAGCATACCTCAGCTATGGACGAAACCCCATTACACCCTTTAGGCGACTGTTTAGCCTGGGAGTCAATGCAGCTGATGTATCGTTGCCACAACGCTGCTAAGGCCCTTGGATCGACGTTGTTGTGGTCCAGGCTGTCGACGCCGCATGGATGATCCAATTCGCTGGTGTACGGTGCAAGTTGCGGGTTGAAGTCGAGTCTCGAAGCTGCGATGCATGGGTGTCCGATTGCCGTCGCGTATTGAGCTGCGATGTAGCAGCGTGTGATGAGGCCTGCTGCAAATTTGACATTGACCCCTGGACTCACACTCTTGAATCCTATGCGTATGTGATATTCAATTCTGACATTGTCCGTGTGCCTGGGCAACTTGCTGTCGCTGTCGCATCCCTCTGAAGATCCCACAATGGTGCAGACGATGTGGGCGTCGACATAGGGGGCATCTTATATGTACGATACCCTTTCGAAGTCAGTGATGATTGATTGCCACCCCGAGGAGCGGCGCAGGTTGCACCTGATGTTGCAGGTGCTGTTGCAACTGTTGTGGAGATCCTTTATGTATTCTTTCCATCAATGGCTGAAATTGTGATGGAGAATTTTAGCTCTTTCCCATCGATTTAATAGGGATAGCGACTCCACGCCTGGCTCAGGAATGGTCAGAATGGGTGCTCCTTTTAGATGCCTTAAAGGTAAGGCGGTAAAATCTGATGGGTCTTGCGAGAGTTCTGTGAGTGGCCGTGAATTGAGAACAGCTTACATTCCATTTAATAACGTCGTGAACTCTTAATAATTTGTAATTTCCAGTTACCCGTTTGAAAAGGGATTTTAAGCTCTTTACAACTGATTTCCATTAACCGCCCATATAAGGAGCGCTTGGGGGTATAAATTGCCAATTGATACCTTGAGGGGCGTACTTTTGTACGATTTCAGGTGACACCTGTTTTAGGAAATCCACAAACTGTTTTTCTGTGGCTTGTTGCACTCCAATGAATGTTTTGCCATTATTATGATTTTTGATGGGTAGCCACGTCGACCGACAAAGCGAGCAAATGCCGCGAGAAAAGCCTCCGTCGTCAGATTACTACATAGCTTAAGGTGTACTGCTTTTGTCGTGAAACATACAAAGCCATCCACATAGCCTTTCATGAGAGTGGGAGATCTTAGCATAGGCGCCTTTATCTGAAAAGGCCCAGCAAAATCAATACCTGTTGTGGTGAAAGGCAGAGAGAAATTGCAGCATTCAGGTGGAAGTGCTGCCTTAATCTGCGTTCGCAACTTCTGTTTGTGCATAGTGCAAATCTTGCACGTGAAGATGCAGTTCTTGATTTGTGTTGCATGAGGCGATGTTCGACGTGTAGCGTGAATATGTGGATGTAATTGAGGAATAATGTGGCAAATGGAGACCTCTCTGGAATTATTATGGGGTTGCGTTAGTTGTATGTTAGGCTTGAAGTAGCAAGCCGACTATTGGCACGAAGAAGACCTTTCATGTCTAGAAATGGGTTTTAACTAAGAGTGAGCTCATTTTATCAATTGGCTTCGATGTCACATTCCATTGGATGCCTAGGGGTTTTGTTGTACTTTCCTTTTCGAATATAAGGAAACAAATTTTCGTTTGGTATGTTTTTGAGCATATTTGGGTGGTTTTGCGTAATATTTTTTAATGGAAACCCTGCGGATTTGAGGGCTTTTGTTACCTGTGATAAGGCCTCGTATGTTTGTGGAAGAGTGTGACTTCCAGAGAGAATATCGTCTACATACGTTTGAGTTTTTAACACTTCAGTTGCCAGCGGAAATTTTGACTTTGTGTTGTCTGCCAATTCGTGGAGTGTTCGAATGGCTAGATATGGTGCACAGTTAACGCCAAATGTAAATATTTTTAATTTGAAGTCGCGTAAAGGACTGGTGAGGGATCTTCGGAACATAATACGTTGAAAATATTGGTCGTCCTTATGTACGACTATTTGCCGATACATTTCTTCAACGTCCCCATTTAATACGTATTTGAATATACGCCAATTTAATATCAGGAGCATTAAATCTGGTTGGAGTGTGGGTCCCGTAAATAGGATATCATTTAGGGAATTCCCGAACTTATGGGTTTTGAGGCATTAAAGACAACTATTAATTTTGTTGTTTTCTTGTCTTGGATTTACTACTGCATGATGTGGCAGGTAAAAGGAGTAGTATTTGCCGTTGACGATTTTTTCCCCTGGGTTTACTTCCTCCATGTGATCTAATTGAAGGTATTCTTCTAACACACCATCATGTTCTGATTTGAGTTCACCTTTTTTAACCTTCAAGCGGGCGCGCCTTCTTTTGTAACAAAAGCGGTCGCTCGTAGTCTTTTCGACGCCTCAATTGAAATGCGACATTTAAAGTGGATTAAGTTGTTGAATTCATTTTTTTTTTAGTTTTAGTTATTATGTAATCATAAAATAATATTTTACAGGAAAAGTATTTTTTTGTCATTTTAAATGAGGGAAAAACATAAAAAGTAATATAATTCATTGAATGCAAAGTAAATTCATTAATCTTAACACAAAACCAAACAAATTTTTTTCAAAATTTGGGGAAAGCAAAAAAATTCATAGAATATATTGAAAAGAATGTAAATACATTAATATATTTTTAGAAAGTTAGAATAGTTCAATAGTCAGATTCATCAGATTCATCCGTCACAAAACGCTCATTGCAGATAAATACCGTATGGTCTCGACAAATATTTCTTTCGCAGATTTTGCATTGGGTTTTTGTCTGCCTTCTTTTTTTTGCTGGACATATTTTGCAGCTTCCTCTACTGGCTTCGGATGTACTTGCCTCACTATTGGGCTCATCATCTAATTTCAAAAAACCTCTTCTATTTCTTTTAAAATTTCTTGGTTTTTATCAGCTATGTTCTTTCGTCATTTCTATTCCCAATTCGCGTAGAAATGTACGTCTTTTTTCGATAACTACATCATTTTCTCTCAAAATTACCATTGAGTTTACTCCAGCAATATTTAGCAAACGAAAAAAAAGTGTCAATGGCCACCTATTGCACTTCCTTGATACGAAATACAGTTTTACCTTTTTTATCTACTTCATCAACTCCACCTTTTGTTTTGTTGTAAAAAGTTATAATAGCTGTTTCAAAATTTAGTGCTGGTGTCAATTTCAGCTGTACGATGAAGTGATGAAATCAGAACAACAGATCGGTTCTTTTTTGGTACATATGATACCAGGGTAGAAATATTTGAAAACCCAAATTGACTAGAACTCTCCAGCTTTCCCTTCGCAATGAAACACGGGGGAATTTCTTTTTTATTTTTACGCAAAGTGCCAACAATAGATATTTTATCATTTGTGGCTAAATCTTTTAAAAAAGGAATGCTGGTGAAATGGTCAATTTTCGTCCGGTTCCAGAAATTGGTGAAATTAACCTTTTTACAACATCACTTCCTGAATTACTGATTTGAAACGGTCCTTCTGGTTGTCTCCCAGCATAAAGCACAATATTCAACGTGTAAAAGTTTTTTGAATCCACTAGTCCATAAATCTTTAGCCCATATTTGTCAGGTTTTGATTTGTTGCATTGTCTAAAAGGACATTTTTCGCGGAATCCGCACATCATTTCATCTATTACAACATTCTTACTAACAGAATAAGGAGAAAGGCAGTTTTCTGTGAACATATTTAGCACTTCTCGTATGGGCGCAGCTTTATCTTGGGCTCAGCGAAAACTTCTTGTGGATGCATCATCAAACCGGAGAGAGTTTAGAAGAAATTTCATCCTTTTCAAAGGCATAGTATTTGGAAATATGGCAATACCAGTAGTATCACTATACACATCCTCCAAGTTTCCATGAGACATTCGTAAGGTTCCAGCAATATATAATAATCCGAACAGGGCCCGAATCTCAACAGAATCGGTAGTTTTACAATCTCGAACTCTGGAGTGTGCACTTTCTTTTTTCTGTATAAATTCGTTAGTATATTTTACTACTGTCGTTATAATTTTATCGCATAAGAGAAAACCCCATGCTTTTATAGATGTTGTTACGCCCATGCCTTTTCCAAGAACACCAGCCTCTTGAGTCAATATTATGGGGTGGATACCTGACTCTATCACTATTTGATTTTTCCCATTTTGAAACATTATCACGTGCCATGAAGTATGCAGCTCTATCAGCCAAAGGAATGTTTTCCTCTTCCGAGTTACTTTTTTCGTTTGAATGTTCCATTTCTTCATCAGATTCCACATCTGGTCTACATTCAGATATTTCTGATTCCTCATTACATTCCACATCAGATAAGTGGTCAGAGACTTCTGATTCTTCATCACTTAAAGTTTCATCACTTTCATCATCTTCCTCTAGGAGAAATTTCATTATTTCACTTTCACTTATTCTTGCTTTATCCATTTTTACCAATAACTGCAACACTTTATTATATCAGGAAGTGTGCACAGAGAGTCGCGCGTAAACTAAAAGACTTCAGGCGCGCGTAGTCTTTTCGACGACTAGAGGCAACTGAAGTAAATGCTCGCTATAAACAGTCGACAAGCTTAAAAAAGAGACGAAAATTGTGCATTCGATTGGAAATGAACTAACTTCAAGCTACTAGAGCTACCAAATATCTGGGATTATGTACACAAAAATTATAATACTTTATTCACCATGGGCGGTCGAAAAGACTACGCGCGACTTCTTGAAGGTTAAGCAAGTTTCTTTCCATACTTAAAAACTGCTGTATTGCAGAGGTGCGAGAGTGACCTAAGGCGAGTGTGTTAGGAAATTTTTGCTTAAGTGGTAGTCGTACGACGTACCGACCATTTTCTGATCTATTAGTTGTGGCTTTGTAAAAGTCATTACAATACTGATCAGGGGTTGTGACTGATATGGGGGGAGGTCTTCTAATTTCCAAAATTTTTTCAATTGAGAATTGAGGTACTCGTTTGAGATTTCCTTAACTTGAGTTGCCATTTTTGTGACTAGTTCCGCAACTAGTCCACTTAGGACCCATCCGAAAATGGTATTTTGCGCCAAAAGTGTTTTTGTAATTTTCTCAATACCTTAGAGCAGGGATGGGCACATTTTTAGCCCACAAAGTTAGCAAAGTGCGCGTGAGGGCTAGATAAGGGGAATATCAGTTAACAGAGGGAAGGGCATAAAAAGTTGCGAAAAAAATCAATTACATTCCTTCGTAACTTAATGTTCATCGCAGAATGGTTGCGGCAATACTGACATTGTGTACAAATTAAAGAGCGGAAGTTTACTTCATATCGTAATTGTACAGTTGTGTGAACAAAAAGAGATAAACATAATTTGCAGGTTTTAGAATTTCTCATTAATATTTGTTTATACTTGTATTTACCTTTGCATGGTGGGAAATTCTAATCACTATTAGGAAAAAATTATATGAGTTATACTTGTATCTAAAAACAATTTTATTTAATAAGAAATCAGCGCTTTTTAAAATTTCACAACACCTTATGGTTGTTCTTATTTTGTTCACACCACTGTACATGTGATAGAACAGTTAATGGTGGTGATGTCAGTTGTAAAAATTCATTTTAGCTACCATTGGAAAAACTTTTCTCAAGTTGTGGGCTTTTATACGTATGTACATATGCAAGGCAGTTTTATATATCTGAATATATAAAAAAGAAAAGCTACTTGTGACCATAATATAAATTTGTTTAAACATATTGCAGTTTCATTTAATGAAAATGCTCATATAAATATATTATTTGTGATATTTTCAGTTTAGTTGTTTTACCAAAATATTCAAAAAATTGAGGTTTTTTTATAATTGTTTTGTTAAATTTTAAAGATCTAAGTTACCTCTGGAAATGTATTAAATAATAATTCGTGCTATAGAAAGGGAACATATATTTTCAAAAAAAAAAGAAATCATCAAGTAAAAATATTTTTGCGCGGTATGGCACTATTAATTGAGAGTGGCTAATCGCACAAATAGAATACAAACGATAGTGGCAGAAACAGCGAATTCGGCTTCTCCCTTCGCTACGAGCGCCAAACGTTTTGTTCTCGTTTTCATTCGAACAATGTTGGCACTACTCAATACGCATATGTAGTTTTGTACACATCTAACTTTTCAATTATAATTTTTCATAATATAAAATATCAAAACTGAAATCAAACTTTTAAAAATAGTTAATATATTTATAAATATTAGCATTCGACTCTGATTTTGAGTTAGTTTAAGAAAATTTCGAACATATTGAAGACATTTATTATAATTACTACAGTATATCGAGATTGGCAACCCTGCGTTGTGAGAGAGCAATCTGCTGACTCGTTTCTACGGGGAAACCCCAAATAGTTGGAAATTCTAAGGTAAGCGGGCGGTAGAAGCAGTGTTGGCTAATCATATACATTGCGCTCTCATAAGATTCATTTGGGCATATGTGTTGGAAGAAACAGTAGTTCATAAACTGAAGTTATTATTGAAATTACTTTTTATAAGGAAGTTTTACAATAATGCGTTTAGCTACAACAAATGAGATTAAACCAATCATAGAATTTATTACTTCAAATAAACTAAATTAAATGCTGTTATAAAGATGTATTAAAAAAATGATTACTAAAATAAAATATTTATTATGCTTTTTGTTATTTGTCTTACATTTTATAAATTTATAGTTGTTGCAAAGAAACTTAAAATTGTTAGGCAATTTTACAGTTATTACCCACTTAATGTGCTTACCCCTGCCTTAGAGTATTATCTGTGATATGAGATCGCTGCCTAATAGAAGATCTATTGTGGTATTGGAGTGTTGCAGTTTGGGTCTGATAGCTTTAGGTGTGAAACCTTTTACCAATGCTTGCTATTTATAAGACAATATCTTCTGCTTGTATGCGCTAATCCGCTTTGGGGGAAATGAGGGTAATGTAATTTTGAACTACTCTTCCGCCCATTCCCGTGATTTCTTTTGTTAGCAACTGTCTATTAAGGCTCTGAGGTAAAACAGTTCTCCTCGATGGAGACGACTGCTGTGGGTAGTAGTACCCTACTGTGATTTTTGCTATGGAGCGTTTGGGTTTTTAACGCCTTTGAGCAGCATGGTGCTTCTTGGCAGTTTTCTGAATTTTCTATTGCAACTAAACCTGTTCCGCTTTTTACGTTTGCGCTGTTTAGGGGTGAGCTGGAATAATATATTTTATGTAACATTGAATGATGTCCTCTATGGCAGTGTACGCATTAAATTTGCTTTCGCAATCTTTAAGCGTATGCGCATGTGACAAACAGTTGGTACATAATTAATACATTGTTTCGATCGCTAATATTAATTTTTTTGAATTTTTCGCAGGATTTGACCTTGTGACCTCCTCTACAAAGTTCGCATGACGTTTGTTTATATTTTTCGGATGTAAACGATTGATTCTTAAAGAAGCTTCTATTTAAATTCTTGTTGCTACTAGGTTGGAGTCTATTGAAGCTTCTATTGAGGTCGTTTTGAACGTTTTTCGTTCTGACTAGTTTTTTATCTACCTTTTCTGCAATTTCATATTGGGTACGGATAGTAAGAAATTTTATCATTTGCTGCCACGTTGGGCTCTTTCTTCGCGATGAGAGCGAGTGCTCCCACAAAAGTAACGATTTTCCTGGTAATGCAGCTGTGTACATATATATTTACCAGAATGGATTCCCAATTATCTGTGGGAATATTCTGTGTCGATAGAACCGACAAACAATTTGAAACAGTGGATCGAAGTTTTATGAATTCTTCACTTGTTTCTTTCTGAATTTTTGGTAAATTCATTAATATCGTCACTTGTTTGTCGACCAATATTCTCTCGTTTGGGTAACGTGCTTTTAAAGCTTCCGAAGCGAAATTGATATTTTCATCATTTAATGCGAACTGATTGACTATTACGCCTGCTTGACCTCTAGTTTTGTATCTGAGGTGATACAATTTCTGCGCTTGTGATAATTTAGGATGGTTTATGTTCACGGCTACAAATATGTCCCGGAAGGACGGCCACTGCTCATAACCACCATGAAATATATCTGTGTCCCATGCTGGCACTTTAAGGTGAATGCCTAAACTTGCTTCTTGGGCTTGTCTTTGTGGCCGCTCTACCCACGGTTGTGGAGTAGGTGCAATAGATTTTATAAGTTTTAGTTGATCAGAGATCATGGCTTTTGTCTCTTCGTATTTCTCTAAGCAATTTTCATATTTTGTGTAAGCCGAGGATTAAAAATTTTCTGTTAGATCTGAGTCGTCAGATTCTACGCGTCATATGCCGTTTGGAGACGTGCCCAAAAATTGTCAAAATTATATTTTTTGATTTCTAATACCGATTTAGGTGGCGATGAAAATCGAGTGCAGTAACGTATTAGACTGTCACTCTCGGAAATAAATTAGGTGTATGAAATATCTTTCACCCGTTTTTGCTTTGTAGCACCTTGCTTTGAGCGTGTAGCTTCTGCAGGTGTACACAGACTTTTTTCGTCTAAAATCATTTTCCAAACTTTTAGTGACTGTATTGCTTTAGATTCTTTTGAATCTGAGCTCATTTAGAAAATGTATTGAAATAATTTAAAGTGTCTAAGTGTAAACTAGGCTGGTAGATGTTCAAAAAAAGTTATAGAATATAATATGTTTAATAGAAGACTTTTTTGTATGTAAGAATCTCATGTTTTTTTTATGTGTTTGGACGATAACTCTTTTGTGTAAATAAGAGTTTTGAACGAAATTATTATAAGAATATCGCGTTCAATTTCCGTATTTCTTTTAATTTAGGTTTGGTTTGTTTTTTATTATTTAGCAACTAGCGGACCCCGAAGGCGTTGTCCTGCGTGAAATTATGTGTTTTGAGACGAAAAGAAAGTTGAATTCATTTATTTGCGATTTTTTTCCAATGTAGCGCAGCTTTATAAAAACATTTTTTGTTTTCAGTTCCGGTGCGTAAATGTACAGAGAAGATAGTTTTCCAACTTCAGAACACGCCAAATATAGCTGGCCGTGTGAAAAACATGACATTTCCAGATGTATGCCACACTCTTCTAGCGACTATCCTTGTGAACTGAAATGGCAAATCGTTGGGGCTCAAAGGAATTCGTAGAATCAAGCATTCGGCCCCCTTGTATTCGAAAACTGCGACATAATCAGTCGGATTCCATTACACAGTTTCGGCGTATGAAGATTGCGAAACATAATAATAACAGATCCAACTTTGAGACGCAAATGATGCGACAGCCTCTCCAAAGAATTTAGAAATTCCATTTGATAATTCAGGGTTTTGTCTTCATTGTCAAGACGATCGATCGATTTGTATGAGCGCCAACCTCCCGGCATTTGACTTTGAATCTTCCAGCTTCAGTCATTAACATAGGTATTTTGAAAGCTAAAATTACACGTGCTTTCAAGCAATCGTAGTTACGATAATTTAGCCAATGTTTGGATAAACATTCGTGATGAGTTGATCTTTCGTTGAAGTGAATTGACAAAAGACAGGTGGAATTGATATCAAACCACTGGAAGTATCAACAGAAATTTTCCCATTTCCAATTCTTAGCGAATTCGATGTAAAATACCTTCGGCAATGTAATTTTTGTTCGTATCCCATAATTGACGCAGATTTGAAGGCTGATATGTCGAAATTATCATAACGAAAAGTATACGAACTTCAGTGGCATGCGAAGCAGCTATCGCATCGTCCATCGTTTGATCCCAGTGATTGTCATGTTCCAGCAATTGTAATTGGTGGCATGCTTCTCAAAAAGTTGCACACCGTACCATTCACAATACACAATGACTCAAATGAAGTTGAACCTCGTACATTCATCAATATCAAATTAGTCCGAAGGCATTAGTTGAGAACTCACCT
Organism: Bactrocera neohumeralis; assembly: GCF_024586455.1. Taxonomy (NCBI): domain Eukaryota; kingdom Metazoa; phylum Arthropoda; class Insecta; order Diptera; family Tephritidae; genus Bactrocera; species Bactrocera neohumeralis. The sequence goes on from NW_026089624.1 coordinate 1,099,345, forward strand.
GGATGTCCATCTTCTGCTTGGCTTTGCTTGCTACGTAAGTATTTCTGCAACGATGCATTCCATGTATAATATCAAGGCACTTCCGAATAGAGCAATGTTCTCGCAAACGGATCACTGACGCAAGTTGAAAAAAAAACTTCTCTGGGTTGAAATACACTCTTTGGTCTTCTCCAAATGAACTGCGAGATGTACAACTGTCCGAAAACATTCATGAATTGCAAAAATAAAAATCTTATCAACCGTTACATTGCAGTTCCTTCATCAATGTCATCCCGTTCAAGGCCAAAAACCGTCAAGTTGCTTTCTTTGGTGATGTATGTACTTGATCGATGATCGATTTCACCAAACTGCAATACTCAACATTGGTATGAGTTTTGAATGTGAATTAGACAACAATGGCGAGTATGGTACGATCCATGTGTTGTCAACTTCGATATTCACTCCTCTAAATTGAATGCTGAATGTTCTGCCACTGTCGTCTTGTGAGCGACACCGATAGAGTGGATTATTTCTAGTTAGCGTTTCCGAAAGAAAAGCACGTGTATAGTGTTTCGTGCATTTATTGTCAGACATACAAACAAAGGTTTGAAATTTGATCTGATGTAACCACCATCCACCATTCAAAGAAGAATGTGCGCGTGCACATCTCTTTTTTGCCACTCAGCAGAGTACATCAAGCATCTAACAGCACCACATATACATTGCTTCAAAATAAAGTAAATCAAACATAGTAACTGTTATTTGAAAAATCGTGCTGTGACATCGTGACAATCGCTCGCTTATTGACCGCGATCCATAATTCCGTACGTATGTCATCGCATCCCGGGAGTACTTCTTGCCTTGCCTTGGGCTGCCAATGTATGTTGATGCCAAAAAGAAAGCCGACCGATATTAGGGCGACCTCTTCGTGGCTTTGTAACTAATTTCAATCTGCAATTGATCACTTTGTGTAAAACGCAATTTTCCGACTTTTCCTCATGAAAAATATAAGGTACTTTTATTTCTAAACCTTCCCCGATCCACAACGAACAACCTCTGAAAATTTCATCAAGATTGGTGCAGCCGCTCTCTTAGCGTTACTAACAAACAAACATTCATTCGTTTGTATGGGAAAAGGAAAGGGCTGTTGAAAAATCTCAAGCGTTTTTGAGATGCGAAAAAATATAACTGGGAATGCGCGAATAATTAAAAGCCTAATTGCCTGTCACGAGAAAAAGATTCCGACAAATGAAAAAGACACGTCCGTTCGATTTCACGGTTTAATTACAATTCATTTCTTTATTTCAGCAACTAGATGACTTAGCCTAAATCTTAAAGCTAACGGGAAAAAACAGTTGGAATATTAGTATGTATGTATGTACAAAAAGGAGGTAAGTATAATTCATTTCGTTAACTTAAAGTAATAGATTAAGGTAAGTATATTTAATATTATTAGGGTAAGTACAATGAAAGTATAATTCGAATATAACATGCATTTCAAAAAAAGTAATTAATTCTAATTTCATATTTTATTTTCATTTTAAATTGAACATATATTCGTATAAGTCGCTTGACGCAACACCGGCCACCTTGACAGGATCAGGATCCTTCAACATCCATGGGCAGTAGTGCAAGTTTATGAATTGGGCGCTTAATGGTGCCCGCCTTGGTTGCCACGTCTGCCACTCGTACCTTGCCGTCTTGGCCTTCGACGGTTGCGCCGACGCGGCCGATTACCCACTGCTGCGGCGGCACGTTGTCTTCGTGAACGAGGACGAGATCGCCTGGCTGCAGGTTGCGTTTGGGGTGGAGCCATTTGTTGCGCTCCTGAAGGCTCGTTAGATATATTTTGGACCACTGTTGCCAAAACTGTTGCTTGAGACAGCAAACAAGTTGCCATCTCTCGCAGCAACGAATT
>NW_026089624.1:1101341-1183149 GCF_024586455.1 Bactrocera neohumeralis
TAGCAGGTAAGTATCTCGACCTTTGAATTGCAGCATAGAGATGGCGCGAGTCATCTTTGATTGAACTGTTGAATCTTATTGAGAACCACAAAGGTGAGTAAACTGTAAGTATGTACTTGACCAAAATCTTCATTTCCTTTGTTGGTTTGTCAGTAGAAATGTATAATCTCAGAATTCTATTTGCACAGGTGAGCCAGCGAGATTTTCACATGTTACCTGGATGCATCGACGCTAAATCTGAGGAACATTGACCGGAAATAACAGCTTCTGATATTTTATAGAGATAAGCTTGGTCTGTGCTAAGTTGGGTCGGATAAATAACGTCGGAAGGTAATTGGCAGGATGGAAAACTTTCAAATTTGACAACAGGCAACTTCTCACAATCAGGGAGCAGTTTACCTATGTCGCCAGAGAATGTATTTGGACTCTTTGAGACACCATCTATGTGTTCGAAGCTTAAATAGACGCCAAGCGAGAAGCAACAAAAATTTAAACAAAAGCATTCACAAAACGCACTCGTTCATATCCGAACAGAAAAAGCACACGTCATGCGAACTATGCACAAAAGGCTATACACTTATATCTTGCGAGAAGTTTAAAACTTAAAGATTAAAGAACGAAATAATTTTGTCAGGTCAAAAAGACCTTGCATTAATTGTCTGCCACATGCGCATACGTACATATAAAAATCACAAAAGCAAATTTAATTGCTTACATTGTCACAAAAGACACCATTCAATGCTTCATTACAGTAGATATCCTAACTCAATCCAAAGAAGCGCTTACACAAAAAGAACCTCGGGCTTAGCAAAAGCAAATTCCGAAATCCACAATTCTAAAAATTTCCAAGGCACACCATGTCGCCCAAAGGCACAAAAAGTTCAAGCGCTGCACAGTGAAATACAAAGTGGACTAGTTATCGAACTAGTTACAACCATACCAACTCAAGTTGATTACAACACAAACAAATACCTTAATTCACAATTAAGGAAATTTCAAACTCTAGAGGATCAGTATTGTAAGGGCTTCTCTAAAGCCACAACTAATCGCTCAAATAATGGCGGGTACGTGGTACGACTACCCCTCAAGCCACTATTTTCCAATACTCCACAAATTGGTATAAAACACAAAATCAGAGTTTCCTCTGACAGTCCCTACACATACAACTTTTACCGGCCACTCTCTCGTAAGATCCCTCTAATTCCACAGCTCAAACCTCAAGGCTAAGGAACAGGCACTCTGGCCTTATCTGAGTCAGATGTGGCGTAGCTATATTTCATAATAATAAAGAAATACAAACTATTGACGATAAGCTGATGTAAAGAAAATACAAATAAAAATTATAAATAATAAACCTATTAAAGAATCAACCACAAATAGTTTTTACAGTAATATGTTTAGAACCAAAATCGCTTCTTACAGCTAATATTCTGCGGCCTCGGCTACTCTACCAATAGTAATAGCCCTGACAGACGACAACGCTAATATGCATTACCGGGCTTAATTAACATTTACTTGCGTATTTGACCCATTTTAATGCAAGTTTGTAATGCAGAAGAATTTCGTGCATTTAGCTGAACTTACCAAATTTAAGTAGGCAACACTGCTCAAAAATGGCCGATTTTTGCTATTTTTCGACAGATGTCGCTTGAAGTCTGCCGCCTCCTTTGCGTTTGCAGGATCAGAGGTAAGCAGATTTATATTGCTAATTAAATTATGTGCAAGTATATTAACAAAAACAAATTTTAATATATTTAGATGGCAGAAAATAAACAACGCACAGTTTGCTATCCATTTTTCTATTATTCTTAACTTTTTCGCACACTTTTTCCGCATTACAGTCAATTATTACTTTTAATTTCACTCTATTATCTTTTTTCGTAGTTAATAATAAACGATTTTTTTCGTAAAATTTTTATTGATTTTTCAAAAATACCAAAATTTCTATGAATAATTTCTCTTATTCATTTTTACTTCACTTTTTTTAAATAAATAAACAAATTCCACTATCAGCTGTCTAAATGCACAAGTCTGCCGTCTATCACCATAAAATTGCAATGCGCATTAGCGTTGCTTAAGGCGCATTAATTTTGCTCGTCTGTCAGGGCTACTCGTATAAGCCGAATTACATGTCTCATATTATATGTATGTATATATAAAAGTAGGCAAGATATTCGCCTAGGGGCCCAGGATGTTTAAATGAGTTAGGCATCCACCCCCTCCACCCCGTAAAACTGGCGCATCCTAATACAGCAGCGCAATTCACCACAGCTGATGACACTACAACACAACTCACCACACCTGTACCGCTACCCTCTAAACAAAAACAACAGGATAGGAGACACAATTCGCTATCAACATTCGTTCTACACAAGCCGCCCATCCACTATCGTTTCATACTTTCCACTTCACACTACGCCGCGGAATTCTCACTTTTGCTTCGATCGTCATCGTTCCACCCGCTCCGAGAACGATCCAAAAAATCCTATTTCGATTCGACGCGAGATATTATTTCGGAAAACATTGTACTGCAAACAAAGAATAACTTTAAATAAATTATAACTTTTAAATACCCAACTCTTTTTTCATTTTAAACACTCTCGCGAGTGTAAGTGCATATTGAGTCACCAGTGGTTTGTATTTCCCAATAAATTGGGTCGTTAATTATTCACTATATGTTCTCGCAATATATCGTCCATTACTCTCTGAAAAATTCTAGGGGCATTTTTTAACCCAAAAGGCATCCTTAAAAGTTCATATTTCCCATTATTAACGGAAAAAGCTGTTTTCTCAATATAATTTTCTGTCATTAAAATTTGATGAAATCATGATTCTAGGTCAATGGTTGAAAAATATTTTGCTTTGCCTAGATTAGACAGTATTACGATTGTATCCGGAATCGGATAACAATCAGAAATTGTATGCTCATTTATTTTTTTGTAGTCAATAATGTACCATTCTTAGTTTTGGTGTTCCATTGTCATTTGTACCCTTTTTTGCTACCACCCAAATTGGTGAGTTATATGGACTTTTCTTCTTCTTCTTAATTGGCGTAGACACCGCTTACGCGATTGTAGCCGAGTTAACAACAGCGCGCCAGTCGTTTCTCCTTTTCGCTACGTGGCGCCAATTGGATATTCCAAGCGTAGCCAGGTCCTTCTCCACTTGGTCCTTCCAACGGAGTGGAGGTCTTCCTCTTCCTTTGCTTCCCCCGGCGGGTACAGCGTCGAATACTTTCAGAGCTGGAGTGTTTTCGTCCATTCGGACAACATGACCTAGCCAGCGTAGCCGCTGTCTTTTAATTCGCTGAACTATGTCAATGTCGTCGTATATCTCGTACAGCTCATCGTTCCATCGAATGCGATATTCGCCGTGGCCAACGCGCAAAGGACCATGAATCTTTCGCAGAACTTTTCTCTCGAAAACTCGCAACGTCGACTCATCGGTTGTTGACATCGTCCAAGCCTCTGCACCATATAGCAGGACGGGAATTATGAGCGACTTATAGAGTTTGGCTTTTGTTCGTCGAGAAAAGACTTTACTTTTCAATTGCCTACTCAGTCCGAAGTAGCCTCATACGAGGCTGTTTGTCGTTTTTCATTGGAGTAGGCTTTTTACGTGGCGGGTCCCAAACCCAGCGCACAACCCTATGCAGGGGATGTTTTGCCTTCTCACTTTAGCTCACCTTCGAACGGATGTTCTTAGGCTACCCAGAGGATACTTGGTCAAAGACCGGAAGTCGTGAGCTGCTTGAGTCATATGTAAAAGAATCGTTTCTGGCCACTCCCAAGTGAATGGCGATCAGAGAACTTTCCTCACTTGCGTGAACTTCTACACATGACCCCATCCTACTATATGTATATGGACTTTTACTAGGTATTATTATATTATGGTTAATAATTCTATTTATTTCTTCATTAAAAAACGAGTTTACAGATAAGGGATATTGATATTGTCTGCTCCATATCGGATCCTCAGTTTTCATTTTTTTTCTTTTTTTACATTTGTCAAGAAGGGAAAGCTTGTATTGATATTCGAATGCATTTGAGCAAGTTTTTCTTTTATTTTTGTTTTAAGTTCAGTTAATTTTACATCCTGATTTTCAGTATTTAAGTTTTCAGAATTCTTTTCCGAATAATAATCATTTTCGTCATTCATTTCTGAGCCTCTTTCAACCAATATCGAATAGTTATCGTTCATGTTGTCGGCAAGTTCATCGGCTAGCGTTGTAGAACGTTTTCGTTCCACAATATTTTCTTTATAATTACTCTTTTCGTTCTGCTGGTATAAATCTTCAGCTGGCGCTTTAGGACCTTTTTGTCCCAAAATAATATTTTGTTTAATATAATATTGCCGGTAAAATCTTCGGCTGGCGGTGTAGAACTTGTTTGTTCCACAATTTTAATATTTCTTTCATTTTTAATATTACCGGTACCTTTTGGAAGATTCTTCTTCTTTAATTTGGTTATTTTTATTTGTATGTTCGGCAGGTTTAATTGAAACTTTTTGTTCCTTGGGTTTTAAGTTTTCGCGAGTTTTATTTTCAAAATAAATGTTCATACTTCTGTTTTCGTTTTCCATGTTATTCTTTACCCTGTACTTAATTTTCCCATTTCACACATCGATAAGTGCCTCAATCTTTTTAAGGAAGTGGTATCCCAAAAGGAGATCCGATTCTAATCCCTCTATTTCATAGAAGAATTTTTCGACTCCGAATACGGTTATTATGTGGTAAAATTTGATAATGAAATAGCCATTCACGGTTTCTGTGCGCTTATAAATGGCTAATTTCTTTGTATTATTATAAAACCCAGACTTAATGTAGCACGAGGTTGCTCCTGTATCGACTCGAGCTTTTAAGTTTTTGTTTAATTTGAAGTGATGTAGTTTGAGATAGGGTAGTCCCCTCTTCGCCTAAAAAATGGTTCTCATTCAAATTATTAATTCTTTGACTTTTCTCTTGCGGGCGAAAACTAAGATTACTTTCTCTATGTCGCTTTACACCATGTGCTTCCTGATTTTGACCCCTATTAACCTGAACGTTTGCATTCGTTTGTATTGGTTGTATATTTTGATTAAAATTTCTATTGCCTTGTTGTCCCCTCACATTAAAATCTCTATTATAAAGTCTGGATACAGATGGATCTATATCCATAGGAGTCGGTTTGTGAAAATGATAATGTATATTGTTATGTGAAGGGTTGTTTCTTTGAGGAAATCTTAAATTATTGTTTGTTTAGATTGGCTTTGACTTGTTTCTATCATACATAAAATTTTGTGCAAATCGGACTTTTTGGTTATTTGTTTATAGTTCCTGAGCGTTTTCTAAAGCTTCAGGTAAATCTTGTGGGTTTAGAGAAAATATTATGTTTCTTAGTGGAGTTTTTAGTCCTGTTACAAAAATACGTAAGGCATGCTCCCTATTCGTTTTGTTTAATTCTTTTGTTAGGTCTGCGTTATTTCCGTGTGTCGTTATTTTATTATTAATAGGGTCAATTTTTTGTTGCCGAGGTTGTAATATTCTACAACCGACATTACACCCTGCCTTAGGATACCTAGTTCCTGTTCGATTATATGTACAGGATTTTTGTCCGCATATGCAAAGTCTAAACGAGATAGTATTGCATCGAAATTGAGTACTGTACCATGATTTGTTAATGCATCGTTTGCATCATGCGTTATTTTATTTCGAAATATTGTGAGTGCAGCAAAGTATTTTCTACTACCCTTCACGTATAGGCTCATAGCGTTAAGCGCTGCCTCTCTCCAACTAACATATAAATTCATCCCACCAGTAAATTCAGGTACGGATTTAACTACGTCTAATGATTCTTGACATACTATATTATCGTCTATTGTTTGTGTTAGAAAGTCGGTTGCACTATTAGTATTCACTACTATTTGTCAGCGTAATTGCTCTATTTCGTCACGTAAAGCTATATTACTGTCAGCAATAAGGCGAGTTATTAAGTCTACAGTCAAAGCGTCACCGTTAGCCATTTTGTCTTATTTTCAGTGTTTCTGATTTTTCTTTTTTATAAGGTGGTTATTTTCATCACAACCGTAATAATGTGAGAAAATTTTTTGTGATCCCTCCCATAAGAAAGGAGGCTCTTCTATTCTGGAGGGTCTGGAGTTCAGAATCGCAGAATTGAGCTTTGGTGGTGAATCGCAGAGAATTTTAAATTGCTATAAGCTGGAGGGCCCTCCCGAGGGTGGAGAATATTGTTGTTGCTTTAACAGTTTATCAGTCCCCGTAAAGATGGTAAGGGTTATCTATGTTGTCATCGACGTCATCTAACGGGAGGCCCAGGAAACGTGCTGTTTCGACGGGGTGTGACCAAGGGGAAAGGGGTGATAGATGAGTGGGGTTGGTAGGGCATGCAAAAAGGTGGTCAGTGTCATGCGGAGACTCGTTAATGTGTTAATGGCTCCACTGTGAATGGCGGTCAGTACCTGTCGGAATTCAGTTGCGTCCGAAGTCCGGTCGGCGTACTGTTCGAGGTCGTCGACGTAGTCAAGGAAGGTCCTTTTGATGCTCCCAGGAAGCGGTTCCGCTCCAAGCAAATGGCTGCAAGAATGATTTCTACGAAAACATCCCAGCAGGAACTGCTTGGAGAGGAGTTCATTATGCTCCTTAACCGTGAGCACAAGCGTCTCACTTTGTTGATGTTCGATAGGAGACATCAAAAGGCATCCCGTCGTGATCCGGAATGCAGCATTCTGGCAGGTCTGGAGTTTCCTTATCAGCGTACCACTGCATCCAGGCGACCATATATGTAGGTGTTGCGTAGTTGAGGACCGGCCGGCCGATTACTACCAATAGTAATAGCCCTGACAGACGACAACGCTAATATGCATTAGCGGGCTTAATTAACATTTACTTGCGTATTTGACCCATGTTAATGCAAGTTTGTAATGCAGAAGAATTTCGTGCATTTAGCTGAACTTACCAAATTTAAGTAGGCAACACTGCTCAAAAATGGCCGATTTTTGCTATTTTTCGACAGATGTCGCTTGAAGTCTGCCGCCTCCTTTGCGTTTGCAGGATCAGAGGTAAGCAGATTTATATTGCTAATTAAATTATGTGCAAGTATATTAACAAAAACAAATTTTAATATATTTAGATGGCAGAAAATAAACAACGCACAGTTTGCTATCCATTTTTCTATTATTCTTAACTTTTTCGCACACTTTTTCCGCATTACAGTCAATTATTACTTTTAATTTCACTCTATTATCTTTTTACGTAGTTAATAATAAACGATTTTTTTCGTAAAATTTTTATTGATTTTTCAAAAATACCAAAATTTCTATGAATAATTTCTCTTATTCATTTTTACTTCACTTTTTTTAAATAAATAAACAAATTCCACTATCAGCTGTCTAAATGCACAAGTCTGCCGTCTATCACCATAAAATTGCAATGCGCATTAGCGTTGCTTAAGGCGCATTAATTTTGCTCGTCTGTCAGGGCTACTCGTATAAGCCGAATTACATGTCTCATATTATATGTATGTATATATAAAAGTAGGCAAGATATTCGCCTAGGGGCCCAGGATGTTTAAATGAGTTAGGCATCCACCCCCTCCACCCCGTAAAACTGGCGCATCCTAATACAGCAGCGCAATTCACCACAGCTGATGACACTACAACACAACTCACCACACCTGTACCGCTACCCTCTAAACAAAAACAACAGGATAGGAGACACAATTCGCTATCAACATTCGTTCTACACAAGCCGCCCATCCACTATCGTTTCATACTTTCCACTTCACACTACGCCGCGGAATTCTCACTTTTGCTTTGATCGTCATCGTTCCACCCGCTCCGAGAACGATCCAAAAAATCCTATTTCGATTCGACGCGAGATATTATTTCGGAAAACATTGTACTGCAAACAAAGAATAACTTTAAATAAATTATAACTTTTAAATACCCAACTCTTTTTTCATTTTAAACACTCTCGCGAGTGTAAGTGCATATTGAGTCACCAGTGGTTTGTATTCCCCAATAAATTGGGTCGTTAATTATTCACTATATGTTCTCGCAATATATCGTCCATTACTCTCTGAAAAATTCTAGGGGCATTTTTTAACCCAAAAGGCATCCTTAAAAGTTCATATTTCCCATTATTAACGGAAAAAGCTGTTTTCTCAATATAATTTTCTGTCATTAAAATTTGATGAAATCCTGATTCTAGGTCAATGGTTGAAAAATATTTTGCTTTGCCTAGATTAGACAGTATTACGATTGTATCCGGAATCGGATAACGATCAGAAATTGTATGCTTATTTATTTTTTTGTAGTCAATAATGTACCATTCTTAGTTTTGGTGTTCCATTGTCATTTGTACCCTTTTTTGCTACCATCCAAATTGGTGAGTTATATGGACTTTTCTTCTTCTTCTTGATTGGCGTAGACACCGCTTACGCGATTATAGCCGAGTTAACAACAGCGCGCCAGTAGTTTCTTCTTTTCGCTACGTGGCGCCAATTGGATATTCCAAGCGAAGCCAGGTCCTTCTCCACTTGGTCCTTCCAACGAAGTGAAGGTCTTCCTCTTACTCTGCTTCCCCCGGCGGGTACTGCGTCGAATACTTTCAGAGCTGGAGTGTTTTCGTCCATCCAGACAACATGACCTAGCCAACGTAGCCGCTGTCTTTTAATTCGCTGAACTATGTCGATGTCGTCGTATATCTCGTACAGCTCATCGTTCCATCGAATGCGGGATTCGCCGTGGCTAACGCGTAAAGGACCATGAATCTTTCGCAGAACTTTTCTCTCGAAAACTCGCAACGTCGACTCATGAGTTGTTGTCATCGTCCAGGCCTCTGCTCCATATAGCAGGACGGGAATTATGAGTGACTTATAGAGTTTGGTCTTTTTTCGTCGAGAGAGGACTTTTCTTCTCAATTGCCTACTCATTCCGAAGTAGCAGCTGTTGGCAAAAGTTATCCTGCGTTGGATTTCTAGACTGACATTGTTGGTGGTGTTTACGCTGGTTCCAAGATAGACGAAATTATCTACGACTTCAAAGTTATGACTGTCAACAGTGACGTGAGAGCCAAGTCGCGAGTGCGACGACTGTTTGTTTGATGACAGGAGATATTTCGTCTTGCCCTCGTTCACTGCCAGACCCACTTGCATTGCTTCCTTGTCCAGTCCAGAGAAAGCAGAACTAACGGCGCGGGTGTTGATGCCGATGATATCAATATCAGCGGCATACGCCAGCAGCTGTACACTCTTATAAAAGATTGTACCTGCTGGATTAAGTTCTATAGCTCGAACTATTTTCTTCAAAAGCAGGTTGAAGAAATCGCACGATAGGGAGTCGCCTTGTCTAAAACCTCGTTTGGTATCGAACGGCTCGGAGAGGTCCATTTCGATCCTGACGGAGCTTTTCGTGTTGCTCAACGTTAGTTTACACAGCCGTATTAGTTTTGCGGGGATACCAAATTCAGACATCGCGGCATAAAGGCAGCTTCTTTTCGTGCTGTCGAAAGCAGCTTTGAAATCGACGAAGAGGTGGTGTGTGTCGATTCTTCTTTCACGGATCTTTTCCAAGATTTGGCGCATGGTGAATATCTGGTCGGTTGTTGATTTGCCAGGTCTGAAGCCACACTGATAAGCTCCAATAAGTTTCTTGACGGTGGGCTTTAATCTTTCACACAATACGCTCGATAGAACCTTATATGCGATGTTAAGCAGGCTAATCCCACGGTAGTTGGCGCAGATTGTGGGGTCTCCTTTTTTATGGATTGGGCATAGCACACTTAAATTTCAATCGTTGGGCATGCTTTCGTCCGACCATATTTTACAAAGAAGTTGATGCATGCTCCTTATCAGTTCTTCGCCGCCGTGTTTGAATAGCTCGGCCGGCAATCCATCGGCCCCCCCCTTTTTTGTTCTTTAGGCAGGTAATTGCTATTCGAACTTCTTCATGGTCGGGCAATGGATCGTCTGCTCCATCGTCATCAATTGGGGAATCTAGTTCGTCTTCTCCTAGTGTTGTGCGTTCACTGCCATTCAGCAGGGTGGAGAAGTGTTCCATCCATAATCTAAGTGTGGTCTGGTCATCGACGACTAGATCACCTTTGGGGGTTCTACAAGAGTATGCTCCGGTCTTGAAACTTTCTGTAAGCCGCCGCATTTTTTCGTACCCCTGTCGGCCAGCTTATCAAGCTCTTCGTTCTCACGCATTTCAGCCTCTTTCTTTTTCTGTCTGCAAATGCGTCTCGCTTCCCTTTTCAACTCTCGGTATCTATCCCATCCCGCACGTGATGTGGTCGATCGTAACGATGCGAGTTAGGCAGTCTGTTTTCTCTCCGCTGCGACACGGCACTCCTCGTCGTACCAGCTGTTCTTCTGCACTTTCCGAAAACCAACGGTTTCGGTTGCAGTTGTACGTAAGGAGTTTGAAATGCCGTCCCACAGTTCCCTTTTACCGAGTTGTTGACGAGTGCTCTCAGAGAGCAGGAGTGCAAGCCGAGTAGAAAATCGTTCGGCTGTCTGTTGTAATAGCAGCTTCTCGACGTCGAAACTTCCTTTTGTTTGGTGGCGTGCGTTTTTTGCTGCACAGAGACGGGTGCGAACCTTAGCTACAACAAGATAGTGGTCCGAGTCGATGATAGGACCTCGGAGCGCACGCATATCTAAAAAACTGGAAACGTGTCTTCCGTCTATCACAGCATAATCGATCTGGTTGGCAGTTTTTCGATCCGGAGACAGCCAGGTAGCTTGATGGATTTTCTTATGCTGGAAACTAGTACTACAGATAACCATATTTCGGGCCCCGGCGAAGTCGATCGGCCTCAACCCATTTGGGGATGTTTCCTCGTGGAGGCTGAATTTACCGACCGTAGTGCCAAGGATACCTTCTTTGCCCACCCTGGCGTTAAAGTCGCCAAGCACGATTTTGACATCGTGGCGGGGGCAGCCTTCAGCAGTGCGCTCCATGCACTCATAAAAGGCATGTTTGGTCACATCGTCCTTCTCTTCCGTCGGGGCGTGGGCGCAAATCAGCGATATGTTGAAGAACCTCGCTTTGATGCGGATTGTGGCTAGACGTTCATTCACCGGAGTGAATTATAGTACTCGGCGACAGAGTCTCTCTCCCACCACGAATCCTACACCAAACTTGCGCTCCTTTATATGGCCACTTTAGTAAATGTCACAAGGACCTACTCGTCTCTGTCCTTGTCCCGTCCATCGCATTTCTTGGACGGCGGTGATGTCAGCCTTTGTTTTTACGAGGACATCAACCAGCCGGGCAGCGGCACCTTCCCAATTAAGGGACCGGACATTCCAGGTGCATGCCCTGATATCGTTGTCCTTATTTCGTTTGTCATGGTCTTCATCAAAAGGGGGGTAGGAGGATGGAGTAATATGTAGAAGTTCACGCAAGTGAGGAAAGTTCTCTGATCGACATTCACTTGGGAGTGGCCAGAAACGATTCTTTTACATATGGCTCAAGCAGCTCACTACTTCCGGTCTTTGACCAAGTATCCTCTGGGTAGCCTAAGAACATCCGTTTGAAGGCGAGCTAAAGTGAGAAGGCGAAACATCCCCTCCGCAGGGTTGTGGGCAGGGTTTGGGACCCGCCACGTAAAAAATCTTACCAATGAAAATTAGCATGATGAAACTCGGTACACGTATTTTTTGGCTCCATAAGAAGGTTAAGTTCGAAGATGGGCAAAATCGGCTTACTGCCACGCCCACAAAATGGCGAAAACCGAAAACCTATAAAGTGTCATAACTAAACCATAATTAAAGATATTAAAATGAAATTTGGCACAAAGGATCTCATTAGGGAGGGCATATTCGGACGTAATTTTTTTGGAAAAGTGAGCGTGGCCCCGCCCCCTACTAAGTTTTTTGTACATATCTCGGAAACTACTATAGCTATGTTAACCAAACTCTATAGAGTCATTTCCTTCAAGCATTTCCATATACAGTTAAAAAATGGAAGAAATCGGATAATAACCACGCCCACCTCCCATACAAAGGTTATGTTGAAAATCGCTAAAAGTGCGTTAACCGACTAACAAAAAACGTCAGAAACACTAAATTATACGGAAGAAATGGCAAAAGGAAGCTGCACCGAGGCTTTTTATAAAAATTGAAAATGGGAGTGGCGTCGCCCACTTATGGACCAAAAACCATATCTCTGGAACTACTGCACCGATTTCAATGAAATTCGGTATATAATATTTTCCTAACACCCTGATGACATGTACGAAATATGGGTGAAATCGGTTCCCAACCACGCCTTCTTCCAATATAACGCTATTTTGAATTCCATCTGATGCCTCTCTGTATAATATATACATTAGGAACCAATTATGATAGCGGAATAAAACTTTACACAAATACGGTATTTGAGCTGAGGTATCCCTTGTGGAAAAATTGTCGTGATCGGACTATAACTTTTGAAGGTCCCTGATATCGAACACGAAGAACTCAGTGCCTAACCTAACCTAACCTAATTTTTCACCAAAAATATCGGTAAATCTCTCAGATATTTTCATGCTAATAACGGTATCTCGATTATCACTTTATCATGCGAGAGTATAAAATGTTCGGTGACACCCGAACTTAGCCCTTCCTTACGGGTTTTTTTAGGTTCCCATACATTTTACATAGGAATTTTCGTTTCTTCATTCAAACTTAAATTTCACCAACTAATTCTCGTTTCTCCATCACATATTCAGAAAGTTCACTTTTCAAACTTTAAAAATTTCTGCGACAAAGTTTGATTATCAAAATTAGACGATTAAATATAGTGATTTGAAATTTGGAATTTTTTCAATAAAAATAAAAAAAGTTTCTGAGAATAATAATTTTGTCGCGGGAATATTTAAAGTTTGTAAATCCAACTTTATGAATATGTGATGGATATTTCTGAGAAACGAAAATTAGTTGGTGAAATTTTAGTTTGAATGAGAAAACGAAAATTACTATGTTAAATGTATGGGAACCTAAAAAAAAATAGCGAACCCTTTGAGTTAAGCTTCAGCGCCTGGCTTGAGGGAGGATTTTTTGTTTGGCAATCACTAACATTTGAGGGGGTAAGAGTTAGAAAAAAAATTAAAAATGTTTTTTTGAAGCACCCTAATATATGTATATATTTAACAATGTACAGATGTAATTGAAATTAATTATGATATATTATTATTAAAAAATTTTAAAAACAATCAATTAAACAGTACATGTAATACAAACATATTTAATCTAACAGGAAATTACCTAATATCCTTTATTAATTGTTCAATTGATATAGAAAATAGAGTATGGAAATATTTTTAATAATTATTATTGTCTTACTGATTCACGGTAAAGCAAATCATAATATTAATATTACAAATACACATTCTTCAACTCAAGAGAGCCTTACAACAATATTAAGTTACGTCAGAGACTCCACCCATAATAACAATGCAAGCCACTGCAAGTTACTTTAAATACGAAATTTGAGTTTCTGTTCAATTAGCTTCTTTAATGTATAAAATGATTATTAAGCAATATATCGCACAACGACCACCATAGTTGATATTTTTTTATTTACATTTGCTTTGTCGAATTTGATATCATGTTCTATTGCTTATTGTTCTCTGTCACAACAATGTTACAGATCAACATACATATGTTGTAACACTGTTGCTACCATTATTTTATAGCTTACAAACAAATTTGAAGTAGTCGAACCCGAAAATTATTTTGATGTTTACGCAAAAATTTAAGAATGAGTGAGTTAAGCAAAATTTTTGTAAAAAGCCATGTATTTCAATTATATATTATTATTTGATAAACTAATAATCAAGAAACTGCAACTCAAGCTTCTTAACTCGTGTGAACTAAAACTTTTTAACATTCCTCAGAACAACAACTACTAAAAATCCGAAAGATTGGGATCTCAATTTGAAAGATCTCCAATGGACCATGAATCTCGACGTAGTGCAATGGCCGGTTTCGGTCCGAATGAACTTGTTTTCGACTTTCCGTTACGAGATATAGTCACCAATCAATTACTAGCAGCAGTACGAGTACATGATGATATTGACGCCACAGCGCAAGGTGAAAATTGTTGCAGCTCTCAGCTAAGCTGCATTGTATATCTCGGGAACGGTTCGTCCTACCGCCATGATCACATATACCATTTCGGTAGCAAATGACGTGACAAATAACTCTGGTTTTATACATTTTGCCATGAGATGCGTATCTCAGGCGCTAGGTAGACATTTTCACGATTTTAGGCGAATTTCCGAAATTTCAAGGCCGGAGTTGGGGTTACAAATGCAATCCGATCTCAAAACAAAAAGTTGCATTGGAATCAGGAAGTACTAAGGCAACTTTTCCGCGCTATTAGAAATCCCTAATCGACAAAGTCCGGAATCGACCCACCCTACTCCACAATCCTCCAGTCCATCTTACAAAACTAAATAATCCTACAGGAACCGTAGTCTTTCAACAAATATGACGATGCAAACCGAAATATGCAACTATACCGATAGGTATCGCTCAACTATCAAGGGATGCCAAAGAAAACACTTTTCTATCCATATTACAAGATAGAACAAATATGGTAAAAAAAAGAAGCCAAATTAATAAAAACAAAGAAGAATTCATGGAAAACAGAGAAGCAGAGCCGATTATAACCTACAAACGAGTACGGCATAAAGATCAGCCATACTACCGATCTACAAAACGTTCATTCGGCAAACATAAAAAGACAGAATATAGTTGACCAGATCGAAGCAAATATCGCGCAACTGAATATTGAAAATAAAGAAATTTTTTATGATGAAATAAAAAATTTAAAAGCAAAAATTACAGAACATAACATACATTCATAAACATTTTAACATATAAACTGTTGAAAAAGACTATAAGTTCAGATTTCAAAATATAAAAACTCTTAACAAAATAAACAAAGAAGAAAATTTAAAAAAAATGTTTGTACAATGGGCAAACTAAACATCATAAAAAAATTAACGAAATAAATTAAAATTTGCAAAAGTTGTAGTATGCAAAAATGAAACAATAATATTTGCAATTTAGATGGGAAACGGTCAAAATTCTAAAATTAAAATTCTGAAGTCAAAATTCCGGAATCAAAATTCTGGGTCGACAAAATTCTAAAAATCGGAGCTCCGCAATTCCTTCGCTTTTTTTGGCGGCATTTCAAAATTCTGGTTTTTCATAATTCCGGAATTTACGTTTTCCAGAATTAATTCAGGAAATTTTTTCCCCAAAATTTGAGCCAAATCGTGTATCTTATATAAATTTGCTTATACATACATAATAATGTCACATAAACAAAACATAACCTCCAAAATGATTCCAAAATTCAAACATGTTTATCGGAAAGGCAAAAAACAACATTATTAACAAATAAAGATCAAATATGTAGATACTACATTAATGGATCATGAGAATGTTCATTTGTTTTTTTTCGTATAACATGTTCACAGCCATACATTTGTTTTAAATTCGTTCAGAACAAGTCCAGTTAAATGCTTTCTTATTTTTTCGTTCCAAATACATAGAAGAAGTAGCCGTCGACGTTTAACATGTCTTTTCCTTTATTGGACTTCACCACAGTTATATTTTCCATCATTTCACAAAAATATTTAGCACGTTTTTATTAATGAAATTGCAGTAACACATTGCTTAGTCAGTACATATATGTATGTATATGTAGGTACATAGTAAACTAAATCATTATGGTAGTACAAAAAAGTAAATGAACAACAACAAACAAAGAAATAACAATAACAAATACAATCATGCAATTGTAAAAAACTACTTACTAGGCACTAAAACATATGATTACAGAATGGCAAAATTCTGTAATTAATGATTAAAAATGCGTGTTGATAACAAAAAAGTGCGCACTAATTACAGAATTTTGCCATTCAGAATTTTGCAATTCAGAATTTTGCAATTTAGAATTTCGCTATCCAGAATTTTAAATTCCAGAATATTGACATCCATAACTTTGATTCCCGGTGTTCCGACTTCCGGAATTATGAATGCAGAATTTCCAAAAAAGCAGAATTTTGACCCCAACCCAATTTAGATACCAAGGACCTTTTTTAAAACTAAAAGTCATTTAATAATTTCTTTGCCTAATAAACATAAAACGGAAAAAAAAAACTATTTTGGTTACAAAAAAAGTAAAGCATTTAAAAACTTAAAATTTACTAAACGCAGTCTATTTTCAAATACTTGTGAATTTATATACAATAACAAAATAACAATACAAGAGATTATTTTGATAATATTGATGACAGTACGGATTCAGAAAAACAGAGGTACACTATTGATGATCTAAAGGAGTTGGAAAGATGGAAAGGTGATACAAAAAAACATTGCGCGAGTTACATCTCAGGTTACGTCTGACGGCATACAGTTGTGCACCACATCGCATGATCAGCCAGTACGTGACCAAAACAGCAGACTCAGCATATTTTGAGTCTGTTGGAATGTGCGGTACACCCACACATTCGGGCAGACTCGAGTTGCTGATCTGATGGCAGATCAGACTGATGCTTACTACCGAACAGTAAACAACGTTTTTTAATCTATAACTGGCGCAGTTGAACGGAACGGTTCCATATTCTCTCTCAGCTCCGCTCAGCTAGCAAAGAAAAGCTAAATAAAAGCTAAATAAATTATTATTAAACAAAAGTACTGTTATTAAAAGAAAAGTGGCAAAGATACAGCTAATCATATAAATCCCAAAGCAGAACAAAATAATACATTTGAGTTGGAAAATTATAGCAAAAGCAAAAACAAAATTCAAAAAGTGAAAGAATTTGTGAAAAGTGCAAAACAAAAATTATTTTGAGAAAAAATAAAGAAAACTGTTGAAAACCCTAAAAGTGAGCTCTAAAATATTCCATTGGATTACTGCATTTGGATTACCTTTAATACAAAAACAACTGCAGCAACAGCGGAGACAGCAGCAGAAGCTATAGTGCAGAAAAGTATTAAATATGCTACAACGGATAAAGAATATGTCAAGTCAGCACAACGTCTCCAGACAAGTGGTGGAGCTGACCGGAAACGAAGGCGGCGACGAAAACCACGAGAAGGATGGTGAACGAAATTCAAGCTATTGACAGCGGCAAAGGGAAAGTGAAATATTTATGATCAACAGGGAGAAGAGAAGTTTCCAACAACAATAACAATAACAAAAGCAACAACAACGACGCCAGTAACAGTAACAACAACAACAACAAAACAACAACAACAGCAGCACCAACAGCAAGGTAAAATAATATTCAACTAATAATTTAGTAATTTAAGTAGTAGCTTTATTTGAAGCTATTACTTTCTTTGTAAAAAAAAAAAAAACAAAAAGTCAATGCAGAAATTATATTCACTAAATGTTTCAATCAATTCAAAACCAATACCGTTAGAAAAAGAAAGGAACAAACGAGAAAAGAAACAAGCCAACAAAGTTGCAATTGTTTCATAATTTTTGTTGCAAAAAAAAAATAAAAAAAAAATAATAATAACAATAATAAAAATAAAAAATATGGCAGAGCAAATAGAAATGCTAACTCGATGCTTAGCATCGTTAACACAGATAGCTGCACAAAATGCAGCAATAAATCAACTTACAATTAGGCAAAGAGTCGAAAGAAACTTAAGATATGTATCTCCCTTTGAAGGAATTGTAATAATATTAACATTTTTTGAGAAAAAATTTTATGCTTTGGTCGACTCAGGTCCAACCATAAGTATAATGAAAAAATCTAGTTATATGATTTGTTAATAGGAAATGATTTCCTTTTTAAAAAACGTTAAAACCATTGATGTCGAAAAAATGACAATAATTTTTAAAAATGGTGTGAATCTTCCATTCTATATGAAAACTATGCAAGAGCAAGTTTATTCATTAGATATAAGTGAAGTAAAGAACATCAACCTTGATCATTTAAAATCAAATGAGAAATAGGAAATCGAAAAATTATTAAAGCATTTCAATATCGAAAAAGTGACAATAATTTTGAAAAATGGTGTGAATCTTCCATTCTATATGAAAACTATGCAAGAGCAAGTTTATTCATTAGATATAAGTGAAGTAAAGAACATCAACCTTGATCATTTAAAATCAAATGAGAAAAAGGAAATCGAAAAATTATTAAAGCATTTCAATAATCTTATCTAATTAGAAAAAGTCACAGTAGATATAGCTCACCTATTCTAATAATACTGAAAAAGATAGATAATTCAGGAATACAAAAATTCAGGCTAGTGGTTGATTGTAGGAGGTTAAAACAATTGACTGTAGACGATAAGTATCCTCTACCGAATATCGAAGGAATCTTAGATAAATTGGGCAAAGCATATTACTTTAGCACCATAAATCTAGCAAAAGGTTACCATCAGATTTTAATGGCAGAAAGGAACATCCAGAAAATAGCTTTTGTCACTCCGGCAGGACTATATGAATACGTCCGAATGCCTTTCGGGTTGAAAAATGCCCCAGCTACTTTTCAAAGATTTATGAATGATAGACAAACTGGAAATGATATCCACTCTATCGGCGTCGCTCACCAGACGACAATGGCAGAACATTCAGCATTCAATTTAGAAGAGTGAATATCTAAGTTGACAACACATAGGCCGTACTACATTCACCATTATTGTCTAATTCACATTCAAAACTCATATCAATGTTTAATATTGCAGTTTGGTGAAATCGATAAAATACGTTTGTAAGTACGTCACCAAAGGAAGCAACATGGCGATTATTGGTCGTAAATGACACGGTGGATACGTGAACTGCAATAAGGCATTTTGTAGGATATTTACTTTTGCAATTCATGAACGTTTTCCGACTGTTGTGCGTCTCGCAGTTAATTTGGAGAATGGTCAAAGAGTGTATTTCAACCCAGAGAATACAGTACGCCAGCGGAAACACTTCCAACAACAAAATTGACATTGACGAGTTTTTTCTCAACTTTCGTCAGTGATCCGTTTGCGAGAACATTGCTCTATTCGGAAATACCTTGATATTATACATGGAATGCATCGTCGAACAAATAGTTGCGCAGAAAGCAAGGCCAACCAGTAGATAGACATCCAGATGTGTTCTCATCTAATGCATTAGGACGAATTTACACAATCCACCCGAAAAACCACGATTGTTTCTACCTTCGGTTGCTATTGATTAATGTACGCGGTTCAACTTTATTTGAGTTGTATGCAACTTTTGGATAAGTAAGCCAGCAATTACAATTGCTGGAACACGTTAATCACTGGAATGAAAATGAAGTTCGCAATTTCAATTGAAGTTTGCAATTTCAGTTGATACTTCCGGTGGTTCGATAAAAATTCCATCTTCCCTTTATCAATTCACGAGAGATGAGCTCGTCACAAATTTTCGGACATTGGCCAAATTATCGTAACTATGATTCCTTAAGTGCACGCGCAATGTTAGCTGCAAAAAATGCCGACGTTGTTGACTTAAACTGGAAGATTCAAAGTCAAATTCCGGGAAACTTGCGCTCATACAAATCGATCGATCATCTTGACAATGAAGACGACGCCGTGAATTATCCCATGAAATTTGTAAATTCTTTGGACAGGCTTGGTATGCCACCGCATCATTCGCGTCTCAAAGTTGGATCTGTCAAAGTTGGCGCAATCTTCATGCGCCGAAACTGTGTAATGGAACCCGACTGATTGTGACGCACCTATCGATTACAAGGGGGCAGAATGCTTGATTCTACGAATTCATTTGAGTTCTAACGATTTCCCATTTCAGTTCAAACGTATTTCGTTTTCAGAGAAAATTGCATTTCAGATGACAATCAACAGGACTTAAAGATAGTCGCATAGTGTGAGGCATACATTTGTAAATGCTATGTTTTTCACATGGCCGTGGCGTGCTCATGAGTTGGAAAACCATCTTTTCTGTACACCGGAACAGAAACCAAAAAATGTTGTTTATCAAGCTGCGTTACATTGATAAAAAAAAAAGCAAAAATGAAATGATAAATTTAATTTTCTTTTCATTTCAAAACACATAATTTCACGCAGGACAACGGCTGCGGAATCAGCTTGTTATAAATATTTATGTACTTGTATCATACCAATTTGTATGTGCACTATACATATGTGGTGTTATTATAGCATGATGAAATTAGATGCCACAGTTGGGTACATACACACATACATACATACATACATATGTACATACATACTCTTGCAACCTGTTGCGACAGAGTGTCCAAAAAGTTTTTTCGTATTTCTAATCAAACTTGAACTTATTATTTTATATTTATAATAAACTTTTATGAACCAAGTATGTACCACTTTGGTCGACCACTTTTTATCATTTTTCCGCCAGAGACATTAATCCATCAGTGTAAAACTTTTTTGGTTTCTCGGCGAAAAACTGTGACAAGTAATTTTCACAGGCTTCTCTTGAAGCCAACTTTACTCCATTTAGGAAGTACTGCATTAAACGAAACAAATGATAGGCCGATAGTGCAAGGTCAGGGATATATGGGGGGTGTATCAAGCCTTCCCAGCCAAGCTCTCCCAGTTTTTGCCGAGTCATCAAAGATGTGTGTGGTCTAGCGTTGTCCTGATGGAAGACGAAGCCCTTTCTGTTGATCAGTTCTGGCAGTTTTTTTTTCGATTGCTTGCTTCAATCTCGTCACTTGTTGACAGTAAAATGTAGAGTCAGTCGTTCGACCGTTCCTTTCCAATCCCACCAAATACTCAACATAACCTTTCGAAGCGTCAATCCTGGATTTGCGACCATTTTTTGAGCTTCACCACTTTTAGACCACGATCTTTTTCGCACATTATTGTCGTATTTGATCCACTTTTAGTCTCCTGTTCCCATTCACTTCAGAAGCGGTTCGATGATTTCGTTTCAGCAAAGAATTGCAGATGTTAATTCGGTCCACTAAGCTTTTCACAAACAATGCATGTGGTACCCAAACATCGAGCTTTTTTTGTAGTCAGACTTTTTTAATTTGTTTAAAACCGTTTGATGATAAATGTGGTTGTATATTTGACGGCCCTGGTCAATCTGTTTCATAATTTCATCGACTTTTTCAACGATAGGTCGACAAGATCGAGATGCATCTTTCACCTTGGAATTTCCAGAACGGAAGGACCGAATCATTATTGTGCTATACGAACGAAATTGCGAATTTCATGCAAAAGCTTAGAGCCCCGTACTACCTCGCCGGTGTGAGTTACGACTTTGTTGCACTGAGCACTTTTGTAGAGTGAACAATTCTGAGAAATATGCGTCTAAAGTCAAAGCGATGCCATAAAATACCTCTGACCTGTAGGAATTTAAAGATAAAAACTCACGCTTGCAGTGTTTTTCTATGGAATGGCCTTGGTCCAGTTCTTAATGATAAAATTAAGGGCTAAAATTTTCATGGAATTTTTTTTAGGGTATTTCCAAGGAAACTTCGTGACGGGACTGAAAAAAATTAATAGCTCAAAGAAAAAAAAACACCCTTATATATATATATGATCAGGATGACAAGAAAAGTTGAAATCCGTTTGACTGTCTGTATTGTCCGCCGTCCGCCACAAAAAATTACGAGTTCGCAGATGGGCGCTTTCGGACCATTGTCAAGACCAAAAATAGCTATAAACCCAAAACATAACCAATATGCCATAATTAAGCACTAAATTAATTTATATAAAAACTTTGAAAAATGGGCGTGGCCTTGCCAAAAAAATTTGCCGAACGGAAATATTGTAAGAATTCCTACCGACAATGTGAACAGGGATGAAATCGGAAGACCCCGCTCACTCCTCATATAACGGTACTGTTCAAAACTACTAAAAGTGCAATAAACCAATAACTAATTACGCCATAGACATTCAATTTTGTCTTCAAAATGGTATTAGAGGGCGTTACGGGAGTCGGTGTGAAAATTGTAAGATGGCCATGGTCAAATTACATAGCTCGGGACCCTACCCACCGCTTTCGACTTAGTACTTGTATTTGTTAGTGCTCATATTCCTATGCTACAGTGTGCAAATGGGCGAAATCGGACCACAACTACGTCTACTTCCTATGTAACACAATTTTAAGTTCTATTTGATTCATTCTCTTTCGAGTACACAAATTAGAAAGCAATTGATAAAACAGGCTAAAACTTTTGTAGTAAATCCTTTTAATTATCCCACCTTATGATCAAAAACTGTTCAATTCAAATAAAATTGTTCGAGCTCCTAGACACCGAATATATGAACCCCAGTTTCTATAGTTGACTTTTGATAGAAAATACCAATCAATGTGTGAGAAATAAAATGAAATTCAAACAGAATATTTTTCTGACAATACATGTTCTGTGTACCAGAAATGGATTGAATCAACTTCATCACTTCTCTGAGCCCCATACACATAATATAAAGATTTTGAACTTCCGGGTGACTTTATGCCAGATAAGTCGCCTAATATTTGAGTTGTCTCAATAAAAATTACAGAACATGTGTTGCTCATAATTCGACATATTTAATTGTTGTAATACCGTTTCTAAAAATGTCTTCAATTTGCAAACTATTTTTAATTGCTTTTTATCAATCTCAGTTGTCGTTTAAATATAGTCAATGGTCTTTCCGAAATATTAGATTCAGGATCTTCCGTTGCGGAATGAATATGGCTGTAGCGATATTAAAGGAAGTACCACCAAAATAACAATATTTAATTTTAATACGTGATAAAGCATTCACAACATGGTTTCCATTTCCTAGAATATGTTTGAAATTAAAATCGATCTCATTAACTTTCCACTTCCACCTTTGCAGCTCAGCGTTTGGTTTCTTTGGTTGTGGAGCCATTGTAGAGGTCTGTGATCACTACTCATGATAAATTTTCACCCATATAAGTATATAGTATAAGGGCGAAAATATTTTGTTGCCCAAACAATAGCCGGCAACTCTTTCCTTGTGCAGCGCATCCCCATAGCTGAATTCCATATGTCCAAATGGGCTTTAACGTTTGATTGTAGACTAAAATTTTATTTGAGGTTGTTAGAGGTGATTTCTTGCCGATTAACCAATTTATTTTGTTGTATTTTAGTTTTAGTTCTGCAACTTTTCTTTGTATATGTTCCTTCCACTTTAACTTTGCATCCAGCGTCAAACCAAGATATTTCGCCGAGGTGGAGTACGGAATTACTTCATTCCCAATATATAAGGGGATATATGTACGTATCAGTTTTGTTAGTGAAGTTTATATGTATTGACTTCAACTCGTTGAGAGTAATATTCCATTTTTGTGTCCATTCTACAATTAGATTGATTGAAGACTGCATTCTGTTCGACGACTCTACTACATTTTTACCAGTAGTAATGATGCAGGTATCATCTGCAAATGTGGCGATTGTGCTGTTTGGTGGCGTAGGCATGTCGCTAGTAAACAAAATGTATAAGAGTGGTCCCAGGACGCTTCCTTGGGGTACTCCTGTTTTTATTGGCTGTAGCGCAGTATACGATTGTCCCTGCTTGATTCTGAAGTAGCGGTTGCTAAGGTAAGAGGCAAGTAGCTCAGTAAGATGCTGTGGGAAGAGAAGTCTTAATTTATGAAGTAAGCCCTGGTGTCATACTCTGTCAAACGCCTGAGATACATCAAGAAAAACAGCTGTGCAGATTTGTTTTTTTCCATTGCATCCTCAATTATATCTGTTATTCGATGAACTTGATCGACTGTAGAATGTTGCGATCTAAATCCAAACTGATGAATTGGTATAAGGTCCTTTTCTTCAATTATGTTCTGAAGTCTTTTTATAATTATAACTTCAAGTAATTTGGACAAAATAGGCACCAGTGAGATTGGACGATATGATGATGCTTCCTGTGCGCTTTTCCCGGGTTTCTGTACCATAATGATTTCAGATACCTTCCATGACAATGGAACGTATCTGAGATTTAAGCAAGCGTTTATTATCGATGTAAGTTTTTCTAATGCTTTCCGTGTTAGATTTTTCAGTACCTCAGCTGTCACCAAGTCGAAACCGGGCGCTTTTCTTGGTTTAAATCTACTTTTAATTATATTTTCCACTTCTTTAACTGTTGCTGATTGGATTTAAAAGCCACATAATCCCAAAAATTGTTTAATCTATTTTTCCGTTTTTGGCAATTGGCATTTCAGGACGGAGTCTATTTTATTAGGGTTGGGCTTGCTTCCCTCTGGGGTTACCACATGACCAAGAAATTCGGTTTCTTTCTTTAAAAATTCCGATTTTTCAATGTATACTTTCAAATTTGCCACATTAAGTCTGTAAAATACTTTTTCAAGAGCATCCATATGTTCTTGACGTGAAGTACTGAAGGCAATAATATCGTACAAGTACACCATACAACCATTTTCGATCAAAGCATCTTGACTGTATTCATCAGCTTTTGGAATGTCGATGGCGCATTCTTAAAACCAAACAACATACGTAAAAACTCAAAATGTCCATCCATTTGTCCCCTGCAGGTCATTTCAATTTGATTGAATCTCTTTGTTAAGTTAATTGTACTAAAGTACATGCATTTTTAGTTTATTTAATATTTCATCCCTAAAAGGAATAGGATACTCGTTGCTTACGGTAATGTCTTTTAATTTACGATAATCCACTACAATTCGCCATATTTGTATTTGAGAATCATCTGGTTGCTTGGGTACAACTCAGGTTGGTGCAGAATATGGAGATTTGCTGTGACCAATTATACCGTGAGCCAATATTTCCTTATGTTCTTTCTCAACTTCTAAGTTATGTACTCGAGGATATCTATAGGATCTGACCTATAACGGATCATCGTGTATTGTCTTGATTTTATTAGTTTATTAGTGAACGTTAATGTATCACCTTCACATTCAAGTTTTTTTTACTCAAAATCTCATCTCTGTTAAGATACTCGAGTATAAATTGTATTTCATATTTAAATTTTTTATAAAAACCGTATGTTTTTGAATCAGTATTATTTGTCGTTTAAAATTAAGTTTTTAGCAGCAATATCAAATTCAGCATTAAGTTGTTGAAGGATACCATAGCATAATAATTTATCGTATTTTATAGAAAACATAGAATATCAATTGAGCCTTTTAATTTTTATCATTAGTAGTATACACCTTTCAAAAGAGGGTCTCTCATCCGAGGCTTGTTGTTCCTTTTCATTGGGGGTGTTTTTTACGTGGCGGGTCCCAAACCCAGCGCACAACCCTGCGGAGGGGATGTTTCGCCTTCTCACTTTAGCTCGCCTTCAAACAGATGTTCTTAGGCTACCTAGAGGATACTTGGTCAAAGACCGGAAGTCGTGAGCTGCTTGAGTCATATGTAAAAGAATCGTTTCTGGCCACTCCCAAGTGAATGGCGATCAGAGAACTTTCTCACTTGCGTGAACTTCTACACATGACCCCATCCTCCTATATGTATATGGACTTTTACTAGGTATTATTATATTATGGTTAATAATTCTATTTATTTCTTCATTAAAAAACGAGTTTACAGATAAGGGATATTGATATTGTCTGCTCCATATCGGATCCTCAGTTTTCATTTTTTTTCTTTTTTTACATTTGTCAAGAAGGGAAAGCTTGTATTGATATTCGAATGCATTTGAGCAAGTTTTTCTTTTATTTTGTTTTAAGTTCAGTTAATTTTACATCCTGATTTTCAGTATTTAAGTTTTCAGAATTCTTTTCCGAATAATAATCATTTTCGTCATTCATTTCTGAGCCTCTTTCAACCAATATCGAATAGTTATCGTTCATGTTGTCGGCAAGTTCATCGGCTAGCGTTGTAGAACGTTTTCGTTCCACAATATTTTCTTTATAATTACTCTTTTCGTTCTGCTGGTATAAATCTTCAGCTGGCGCTTTAGGACCTTTTTGTCCCAAAATAATATTTTGTTTAATATAATATTGCCGGTAAAATCTTCGGCTGGCGGTGTAGAACTTGTTTGTTCCACAATTTTAATATTTCTTTCATTTTTAATATTACCGGTACCTTTTGGAAGATTCTTCTTCTTTAATTTGGTTATTTTTATTTGTATGTTCGGCAGGTTTAATTGAAACTTTTTGTTCCTTGGGTTTTAAGTTTTCGCGAGTTTTATTTTCAAAATAAATGTTCATACTTCTGTTTTCGTTTTCCTTGTTATTCTTTACCCTGTACTTAATTTTCCCGTTTCACACATCGATAAGTGCCTCAATCTTTTCAAGGAAGTGGTATCCCAAAAGGAGATCCGATTCTAATCCCTCTATTTCATAGAAAAATTTTTCGACTCCGAATACGGTTATTATGTGGTAAAATTTGATAATGAAATAGCCATTCACGGTTTTTGTGCGCTTATAAATGGCTAATTTCTTTGTATTATTATAAAACCCAGACTTAATGTAGCACGAGGTTGCTCCTGTATCGACTCGAGCTTTTAAGTTTTTGTTTAATTTGAAGTGATGTAGTTTGAGATAGGGTAGTCCCCTCTTCGCCTAAAAAATGGTTCTCATTCAAATTATTAATTCTTTGACTTTTCTCTTGCGGGCGAAAACTAAGATTACTTTCTCTATGTCGCTTTACACCATGTGCTTCCTGATTTTGACCCCTATTAACCTGAACGTTTGCATTCGTTTGTATTGGTTGTATATTTTGATTAAAATTTCTATTGCCTTGTTGTCCCCTCACATTAAAATCTCTATTATAAAGTCTGGATACAGATGGATCTATATCCATAGGAGTCGGTTTGTGAAAATGATAATGTATATTGTTATGTGAAGGGTTGTTTCTTTGAGGAAATCTTAAATTATTGTTTGTTTAGATTGGCTTTGACTTGTTTCTATCATACATGAAATTTTGTGCAAATCGGACTCTTTGGTTATTTGATTATAGTTCCTGAGCGTTTGCTAAAGCTTCAGGTAAATCTTGTGGGTTTAGAGAAAATATTATGTTTCTTAGTGGAGTTTTTAGTCCTGTTACAAAAATACGTAAGGCATGCTCCCTATTCGTTTTGTTTAATTCTTTTGTTAGGTCTGCGTTATTTCCGTGTGTCGTTATTTTATTATTAATAGGGTCAATTTTTTGTTGCCGAGGTTGTAATATTCTACAACCGACATTACACCCTGCCTTAGGATACCTAGTTCCTGTTCGATTATATGTACAGGATTTTTGTCCGCATATGCAAAGTCTAAACGAGATAGTATTGCATCGAAATTGAGTACTGTACCATGATTTGTTAATGCATCGTTTGCATCATGCGTTATTTTATTTCGAAATATTGTGAGTGCAGCAAAGTATTTTCTACTACCCTTCACGTATAGGCTCATAGCGTTAAGCGCTGCCTCTCTCCAACTAACATATAAATTCATCCCACCAGTAAATTCAGGTACGGATTTAACTACGTCTAATGATTCTTGACATACTATATTATCGTCTATTGTTTGTGTTAGAAAGTCGGTTGCACTATTAGTATTCACTACTATTTGTCAGCGTAATTGCTCTATTTCGTCACGTAAAGCTATATTACTGTCAGCAATAAGGCGAGTTATTAAGTCTACAGTCAAAGCGTCACCGTTAGCCATTTTGTCTTATTTTCAGTGTTTCTGATTTTTCTTTTTTATAAGGTGGTTATTTTCATCACAACCGTAATAATGTGAGAAAATTTTTTGTGATCCCTCCCATAAGAAAGGAGGCTCTTCTATTCTGGAGGGTCTGGAGTTCAGAATCGCAGAATTGAGCTTTGGTGGTGAATCGCAGAGAATTTTAAATTGCTATAAGCTGGAGGGCCCTCCCGAGGGTGGAGAATATTGTTGTTGCTTTAACAGTTTATCAGTCCCCGTAAAGATGGTAAGGGTTATCTATGTTGTCATCGACGTCATCTAACGGGAGGCCCAGGAAACGTGCTGTTTCGACGGGGTGTGACCAAGGGGAAAGGGGTGATAGATGAGTGGGGTTGGTAGGGCATGCAAAAAGGTGGTCAGTGTCATGCGGAGACTCGTTAATGTGTTAATGGCTCCACTGTGAATGGCGGTCAGTACCTGTCGGAATTCAGTTGCGTCCGAAGTCCGGTCGGCGTACTGTTCGAGGTCGTCGACGTAGTCAAGGAAGGTCCTTTTGATGCTCCCAGGAAGCGGTTCCGCTCCAAGCAAATGGCTGCAAGAATGATTTCTACAAAAACATCCCAGCAGGAACTGCTTGGAGAGGAGTTCATTATGCTCCTTAACCGTGAGCACAAGCGTCTCACTTTGTTGATGTTCGATAGGAGACATCAAAAGGCATCCCGTCGTGATCCGGAATGCAGCATTCTGGCAGGTCTGGAGTTTCCTTATCAGCGTACCACTGCATCCAGGCGACCATATATGTAGGTGTTGCGTAGTTGAGGACCGGCCGGCCGATTACTACCAATAGTAATAGCCCTGACAGACGACAACGCTAATATGCATTAGCGGGCTTAATTAACATTTACTTGCGTATTTGACCCATGTTAATGCAAGTTTGTAATGCAGAAGAATTTCGTGCATTTAGCTGAACTTACCAAATTTAAGTAGGCAACACTGCTCAAAAATGGCCGATTTTTGCTATTTTTCGACAGATGTCGCTTGAAGTCTGCCGCCTCCTTTGCGTTTGCAGGATCAGAGGTAAGCAGATTTATATTGCTAATTAAATTATGTGCAAGTATATTAACAAAAACAAATTTTAATATATTTAGATGGCAGAAAATAAACAACGCACAGTTTGCTATCCATTTTTCTATTATTCTTAACTTTTTCGCACACTTTTTCCGCATTACAGTCAATTATTACTTTTAATTTCACTCTATTATCTTTTTACGTAGTTAATAATAAACGATTTTTTTCGTAAAATTTTTATTGATTTTTCAAAAATACCAAAATTTCTATGAATAATTTCTCTTATTCATTTTTACTTCACTTTTTTTAAATAAATAAACAAATTCCACTATCAGCTGTCTAAATGCACAAGTCTGCCGTCTATCACCATAAAATTGCAATGCGCATTAGCGTTGCTTAAGGCGCATTAATTTTGCTCGTCTGTCAGGGCTACTCGTATAAGCCGAATTACATGTCTCATATTATATGTATATATAAAAGTAGGCAAGATATTCGCCTAGGGGCCCAGGATGTTTAAATGAGTTAGGCATCCACCCCCTCCACCCCGTAAAACTGGCGCATCCTAATACAGCAGCGCAATTCACCACAGCTGATGACACTACAACACAACTCACCACACCTGTACCGCTACCCTCTAAACAAAAACAACAGGATAGGAGACACAATTCGCTATCAACATTCGTTCTACACAAGCCGCCCATCCACTATCGTTTCATACTTTCCACTTCACACTACGCCGCGGAATTCTCACTTTTGCTTCGATCGTCATCGTTCCACCCGCTCCGAGAACGATCCAAAAAATCCTATTTCGATTCGACGCGAGATATTATTTCGGAAAACATTGTACTGCAAACAAAGAATAACTTTAAATAAATTATAACTTTTAAATACCCAACTCTTTTTTCATTTTAAACACTCTCGCGAGTGTAAGTGCATATTGAGTCACCAGTGGTTTGTATTTCCCAATAAATTGGGTCGTTAATTATTCACTATATGTTCTCGCAATATATCGTCCATTACTCTCTGAAAAATTCTAGGGGCATTTTTTAACCCAAAAGGCATCCTTAAAAGTTCATATTTCCCATTATTAACGGAAAAAGCTGTTTTCTCAATATAATTTTCTGTCATTAAAATTTGATGAAATCCTGATTCTAGGTCAATGGTTGAAAAATATTTTGCTTTGCCTAGATTAGACAATATTACGATTGTATCCGGAATCGGATAACGATCAGAAATTGTATGCTCATTTATTTTTTTGTAGTCAATAATGTACCATTCTTAGTTTTGGTGTTCCATTGTCATTTGTACCCTTTTTTGCTACCACCCAAATTGGTGAGTTATATGGACTTTTCTTCTTCTTCTTAATTGGCGTAGACACCGCTTACGCGATTATAGCCGAGTTAACAACAGCGCGCCAGTCGTTTCTCCTTTTCGCTACGTGGCGCCAATTGGATATTCCAAGCGTAGCCAGGTCCTTCTCCACTTGGTCCTTCCAACGGAGTGGAGGTCTTCCTCTTCCTCTGCTTCCCCCGGCGTGTACAGCGTCGAATACTTTCAGAGCTGGAGTGTTTTCGTCCATTCGGACAACATGACCTAGCCAGCGTAGCCGCTGTCTTTTAATTCGCTGAACTATGTCAATGTCGTCGTATATCTCGTACAGCTCATCGTTCCATCGAATGCGATATTCGCCGTGGCCAACGCGCAAAGGACCATGAATCTTTCGCAGAACTTTTCTCTCGAAAACTCGCAACGTCGACTCATCGGTTGTTGACATCGTCCAAGCCTCTGCACCATATAGCAGGACGGGAATTATGAGCGACTTATAGAGTTTGGCTTTTGTTCGTCGAGAAAAGACTTTACTTTTCAATTGCCTACTCAGTCCGAAGTAGCCTCATACGAGGCTGTTTGTCGTTTTTCATTGGAGTAGGCTTTTTACGTGGCGGGTCCCAAACCCAGCGCACAACCCTATGCAGGGGATGTTTTGCCTTCTCACTTTAGCTCACCTTCGAACGGATGTTCTTAGGCTACCCAGAGGATACTTGGTCAAAGACCGGAAGTCGTGAGCTGCTTGAGTCATATGTAAAAGAATCGTTTCTGGCCACTCCCAAGTGAATGGCGATCAGAGAACTTTCCTCACTTGCGTGAACTTCTACACATGACCCCATCCTCCTATATGTATATGGACTTTTACTAGGTATTATTATATTATGGTTAATAATTCTATTTATTTCTTCATTAAAAAACGAGTTTACAGATAAGGGATATTGATATTGTCTGCTCCATATCGGATCCTCAGTTTTCATTTTTTTTCTTTTTTTACATTTGTCAAGAAGTAAAAGCTTGTATTGATATTCGAATGCATTTGAGCAAGTTTTTCTTTTATTTTTGTTTTAAGTTCAGTTAATTTTACATCCTGATTTTCAGTATTTAAGTTTTCAGAATTCTTTTCCGAATAATAATCATTTTCGTCATTCATTTCTGAGCCTCTTTCAACCAATATCGAATAGTTATCGTTCATGTTGTCGGCAAGTTCATCGGCTAGCGTTGTAGAACGTTTTCGTTCCACAATATTTTCTTTATAATTACTCTTTTCGTTCTGCTGGTATAAATCTTCAGCTGGCGCTTTAGGACCTTTTTGTCCCAAAATAATATTTTGTTTAATATAATATTGCCGGTAAAATCTTCGGCTGGCGGTGTAGAACTTGTTTGTTCCACAATTTTAATATTTCTTTCATTTTTAATATTACCGGTACCTTTTGGAAGATTCTTCTTCTTTAATTTGGTTATTTTTATTTGTATGTTCGGCAGGTTTAATTGAAACTTTTTGTTCCTTGGGTTTTAAGTTTTCGCGAGTTTTATTTTCAAAATAAATGTTCATACTTCTGTTTTCGTTTTCCATGTTATTCTTTACCCTGTACTTAATTTTCCCATTTCACACATCGATAAGTGCCTCAATCTTTTTAAGGAAGTGGTATCCCAAAAGGAGATCCGATTCTAATCCCTCTATTTCATAGAAGAATTTTTCGACTCCGAATACGGTTATTATGTGGTAAAATTTGATAATGAAATAGCCATTCACGGTTTTTGTGCGCTTATAAATGGCTAATTTCTTTGTATTATTATAAAACCCAGACTTAATGTAGCACGAGGTTGCTCCTGTATCGACTCGAGCTTTTAAGTTTTTGTTTAATTTGAAGTGATGTAGTTTGAGATAGGGTAGTCCCCTCTTCGCCTAAAAAATGGTTCTCATTCAAATTATTAATTCTTTGACTTTTCTCTTGCGGGCGAAAACTAAGATTACTTTCTCTATGTCGCTTTACACCATGTGCTTCCTGATTTTGACCCCTATTAACCTGAACGTTTGCATTCGTTTGTATTGGTTGTATATTTTGATTAAAATTTCTATTGCCTTGTTGTCCCCTCACATTAAAATCTCTATTATAAAGTCTGGATACAGATGGATCTATATCCATAGGAGTCGGTTTGTGAAAATGATAATGTATATTGTTATGTGAAGGGTTGTTTCTTTGAGGAAATCTTAAATTATTGTTTGTTTAGATTGGCTTTGACTTATTTCTATCATACATGAAATTTTGTGCAAATCGGACTCTTTGGTTATTTGATTATAGTTCCTGAGCGTTTGCTAAAGCTTCAGGTAAATCTTGTGGGTTTAGAGAAAATATTATGTTTCTTAGTGGAGTTTTTAGTCCTGTTACAAAAATACGTAAGGCATGCTCCCTATTCGTTTTGTTTAATTCTTTTGTTAGGTCTGCGTTATTTCCGTGTGTCGTTATTTTATTATTAATAGGGTCAATTTTTTGTTGCCGAGGTTGTAATATTCTACAACCGACATTACACCCTGCCTTAGGATACCTAGTTCCTGTTCGATTATATGTACAGGATTTTTGTCCGCATATGCAAAGTCTAAACGAGATAGTATTGCATCGAAATTGAGTACTGTACCATGATTTGTTAATGCATCGTTTGCATCATGCGTTATTTTATTTCGAAATATTGTGAGTGCAGCAAAGTATTTTCTACTACCCTTCACGTATAGGCTCATAGCGTTAAGCGCTGCCTCTCTCCAACTAACATATAAATTCATCCCACCAGTAAATTCAGGTACGGATTTAACTACGTCTAATGATTCTTGACATACTATATTATCGTCTATTGTTTGTGTTAGAAAGTCGGTTGCACTATTAGTATTCACTACTATTTGTCAGCGTAATTGCTCTATTTCGTCACGTAAAGCTATATTACTGTCAGCAATAAGGCGAGTTATTAAGTCTACAGTCAAAGCGTCACCGTTAGCCATTTTGTCTTATTTTCAGTGTTTCTGATTTTTCTTTTTTATAAGGTGGTTATTTTCATCACAACCGTAATAATGTGAGAAAATTTTTTGTGATCCCTCCCATAAGAAAGGAGGCTCTTCTATTCTGGAGGGTCTGGAGTTCAGAATCGCAGAATTGAGCTTTGGTGGTGAATCGCAGAGAATTTTAAATTGCTATAAGCTGGAGGGCCCTCCCGAGGGTGGAGAATATTGTTGTTGCTTTAACAGTTTATCAGTCCCCGTAAAGATGGTAAGGGTTATCTATGTTGTCATCGACGTCATCTAACGGGAGGCCCAGGAAACGTGCTGTTTCGACGGGGTGTGACCAAGGGGAAAGGGGTGATAGATGAGTGGGGTTGGTAGGGCATGCAAAAAGGTGGTCAGTGTCATGCGGAGACTCGTTAATGTGTTAATGGCTCCACTGTGAATGGCGGTCAGTACCTGTCGGAATTCAGTTGCGTCCGAAGTCCGGTCGGCGTACTGTTCGAGGTCGTCGACGTAGTCAAGGAAGGTCCTTTTGATGCTCCCAGGAAGCGGTTCCGCTCCAAGCAAATGGCTGCAAGAATGATTTCTACAAAAACATCCCAGCAGGAACTGCTTGGAGAGGAGTTCATTATGCTCCTTAACCGTGAGCACAAGCGTCTCACTTTGTTGATGTTCGATAGGAGACATCAAAAGGCATCCCGTCGTGATCCGGAATGCAGCATTCTGGCAGGTCTGGAGTTTCCTCATCTGCGTACCACTGCATCCAGGCGACCATATATGTAGGTGTTGCGTAGTTGAGGACCGGCCGGCCGATTGCCTTGTATGTTGCCAACAACGTTTCTTTGTATTTTCCCCATGTGCTGCCGGCTAGCGACTTGAGGATTTTGTTGCGGCTCTGTACCTTGGCAATAATCGCGGTCGTATGGGGAGTGAAGGAGCATAGACTATCGAAAGTTACACCTAAAATCTTAGGATTATTTACAGTCGGAATTTTCACGTCATCGACTTCAATGTTAAGCTCAAGTCTATACTCCTTCGTTCAGTTCGTAAAAATGGTCGCTATTGATTTGGTGGGGGAAAGTGTGAGGTTCCGTGCAGTGAGGAAACAAGAAAGGTTGGTGAGGTAGCCGTTTACCTTTGAACTTATGCCATCGATTCCATTCCGACGTCAATATCGTGCAAGCATCTGCATACGAGGTTATGAAAACCCCCTCTGGTGGCTGCGGGAGTTTCGAGATGTAAAAATTAAACAGTAGCTGGGAGAGGACGCCACCCTGCGGAACAACCTGTTTAATTCATTTCAGTTTGGATGTTTCACCTCGAATTAATACGGATGACTGTGGTGGTGCTGTGCACTTTTCGGAATCCATGCTGGTGGCTGGCTAGGCTCAGGTGGTGAGTAAAGGTCGGGAGTAGCAAGGCCTCAAGTATCTTCACTACTGGGGAGAGGAGAGTTATCAGTCGATAAGACTCCCCTTTGTTGGCGGGTTTCCCAGGTTGCAGTAGTGCGACCAATCTTCCGACTTTCCACACATCGGGTATTTGAAGAGTGGTCAGCGACAGATTGAGAACCTTGGTGAGACAGCCTGCTCCCGTCGAGCCTAGATGCTTTAGCACTAGCATGTTGGTTCCATCAGGGCTAATGGATTTGGAAGATTTAGCTTTGTTGATGACACCCTGAACCTTCTCATCGGTGAAAGTAAGTGGCGCGCAATCGTTTGGTATTTTGCGCAGCCGTCGGCTAACACATCTCTTGGCTTTGTCTACCGAAGGGTGCAGTGTAAACTATCGGCTAAGGTAGCTCGCGCACTTCTTCGGGTCCGAAGAGGCATGTCCATTGAATTGAACCTCATCTCGGTCGTCGCGTCTCTTCGGGTTAGACAAAGCTTTGACAGTAGCCCAAAGCTTTCTCACACCGGTGGAGAGGTTGCAGGACTTGAGGTGCTCTATCCATTTCTTCCTCTTATGTTGATTTACCATACGCCGAATCTCCAAATTGAGATCCCTTATTCGGGGATCCCCGGGATCGGCATGGCGTAAGGTGTCGCGCTCATTAGCTAAAACGGCTGCTTCGGCTGGGAAATTGGGGCGAATTTCCGCTATTCTTCCAGCCGGGATGAAGCGAGTGGTAGCTGCTGCGATCACATTGCGGAATCGACGTTCGCCAACGCATACGTTCGTAGGAATGGGTAGAGCGTTGAAGGTGCTCTCAGTAAAATCTGTGAAGCCGACCCAATTAGCTTTGTTAAAGGTGAGCGGCGGCGCAGCGCGCGAACAATGTGCAGATTGCACAGCTGTATAGGCTCGTGTCGCAGTATTGCGTAGGCAACATGGGGCACCGTAACTCGTGGTCCACTCCCTGTGAGTCTTAAGGTCTGAGCAGGTCTTAAGATGTTCCATCTATTGCATGTATTACACCTGACCGAGGTGGAGTTTGGATGGAGCCGTTTTGCGCATACGCAGCAGAAAACTTCCTCCAGGCCTAGGTTGGACTCGATGCCAGCACGAGTCAGGAGGATACGGAGCAATTCTGCTGCAAGGCATTGCTCCAATGATCACAAACACAAATTAACACTCACCGATCCAAACGGGGTTAGATCGCCGAAAAAACAGCCCTTGTTCGGATAAAATCCGAGTCAGTTCCGGTGCGTAGTACCGGTTGTCGTGGGAATTGGAGGGTGGCGAATAGCAACTTTTGATTATGTCATTTATTGGTTGTACAAACCATTAGTTTAATCTTTAGTTTTTTTGTTTTTTAGTTTTAGGACACTCCCTAGTGTCATGAGCGCCCTTACAGAAGTCGCCACATGACAATTTCTTATATTTAGTAGTTGGGCTATTTCCCACTTTTAATATAATAATAGTTAATTTTAAATTCAACTTACAAATATATTCTGTTGCTGTCTATGTTGATGAATTTGTTCTTTATAATTGCCGCTGCCACCTAGTCGCAATATGACAATTTAAATATATTCTGTTGATTTTTTGATCTAAGCCACTCTTTCTGTTTTTATAATTTTGTATTTTGTTGATTAATTATGTTTTAATTAATTATTTTAATTTTTAATTTTTAAATCAATTACTTAAACAAAATTTTTTTAAATTTCTTGTTTTTATTATCCTGCGATTGTCAATTGGTTTCTTGTTCTGACTCACTTTATTTCAGTTTTTGTTTGGTTATTAACACACTTGTAGTTATTTTTGATATATTTTTAGTGAAAGTTTTCCTTACACTTTCTTAGTCACTGTTACTTTTCTTTATACCAGTTCAAAAAAGGTTATTATTATTTTTTTTACACAGTTATTTTCCATCTAAATCTGTGGTAGGCGCAAATAGTTTTTCTTAACTATTCCTTTTCAAAAAAAAACATCGTTTTTTTTATTTTTCACTTTAGTAGGTACTGCTACTTTTTATTAAACTATTTCTTTACAGAAGATTTTTTTAATTATTTTTTTGTTTTTCACTTTAGTAGGTACAGCTACTTTTTATTAAACAACTTCTTTATAAAAAATTTTTGTTTATTCATTTATTTCCTTATTCTTCACTTTAGTAGGCACTTTTTACTTCGTGCCCACGTTGGACGCCAATTAATTCCCGCGACGAAGGAATTTAAAAAAATATATATATTTTATATCCGCGAACGCGCGGATAAAATGAGAACACGTCTATTTCTAGTGAATTGCCAGATACAAATCAACTCTTTATTTCCAAAATACTAATATTTATACATTTTGATCTTATCTACTTAAAGTTAAAGCTAAAGCTGAAGTCTAAGCGTCAGCTAGTGATTGAATCCAGAACAAAGAAAGTGTCAATTACAATGTTAGCTGTTTCAGCATATTTCGGCAGAACGTTAAGCGTTCTGTTTTCTTTACAATTATTTTTTTTATGACTTGTTGTGAGGGCGAGCGATATTGTTTTGATAAGAACGGATTATTGGATTCAGAACGGAAAAAGCATATCGAATTTTTAAATTATCAAAAAGTTAATTAACAGTGTAATTCCAAAATGCAAAGATTCAATTTTATTTACAGTTATGGTAAGGTTGCTATGCGGAGGCTGTCATTAACTTGCATACTAATGTAAAAAGCGCATTGATCAAAATACGCCTGCAGTAGCTACACGCTCAAAAAAGGCTATTAAATTTATTTCAGAAAGTGACAGTTTAACAAGATACTGTACTAGATTTGCCTCTTCACCGATTCACGAAAACTCGGAAGCGTTATTAGAAATAAAAACGCAAAATCTTAAAAATTTTTGGACTCACCTCCAAGCGGCTCGTGACCCCATAGTAGATTCTGATCTTCCACAAAATTTTAAATCATCGGCTTACGATATTTACGAAAACTGCTTAGACCAATATGAAGAAACGAAAGCTATGATCTCCTATCAATTAAAGCTAATAAAAGTAATTGCACCTACTCCGCATCCGAAAGTAAAGCTGTCACAAATGCAACAATATTAAGAGGCAAGTTCAGGCATCCACCTCGAAGTGCCCGCATGTGCCACAGAAACATTTTATGGAGGTTATGAAGAATGGCCGTCCTTCCGGGACATGTTTACAGCCGTTTACATCAACCATCCGCAACTATCAAAAGCACAAAAATTGTATCACCTCAGATACAAAAGCAAAGGTCAAACAGGCATAATAATAAAACAGTTCGCTTTTAATGATAGCTCTAAAAGCTAGATACGGAAACGAAAGAATACTGGTCGATAAACAAATAACGACACTAATGAACTTGCCAAAAACAAAAAGGAAGAAGTGTAGCATTCGCCAAACTAGAATCCACTGTTTCAAACTGTTTGTCGGTTCTATCGATACTAAATATCCCCACAGGTAATGCCGACCAAATTTTATCTTATTTTGCTCATCCCACATACTGCTAATATGCCACATACTCAAAAAAATATTCCATCGGTTTCATTTAGGTACCTTACGTACTATCAGCAATCATATGGAGCAAGGTCAAGTGGATGTCCGAATATCTTGGTAATAGTTATATAGTTGGGGGGTTGTGTTGGAGGGGCCAAAATTTCGCGCAATTGTATCCATTTTAGGCGCACTTATATACTCTTATGAATAAAATATGTTCTGCAATTTTCGTTGAGACTTGACTCAAATATTGGCGGATATATCCAACATAAAGTGACCGAGAAGTTCTAAAATCTTTATATTATGTACATGGGAGCTAAGGAAAGTATTGACCCTAATCAACCCATTTTTGACACAATAAAATACTATTGTCTGAAAAGGATTCTGTGTGAATTTCAATTTCATATCTCACACATTGCACGATATTTTCGGTCAAAAGTTAAACCAATAGTTCGGGTTCACATATTCGGTACCTATGGGCTTGAACATTTTTGGTTGGATTTGGACAATTATTGGTCAAAAGGCAGCTTACTTTAAGGGAATTATTACCGCAAAATTGTATTCCGGTCTATTAATTAATTTTTTATTTGTGTACTGGAAAGTGAAAGAATCAAATGAAATTTTAAATTGTGTTATATCGGAAGTAGGCGCGGTTGTAGTCCGATTTCGGTCATTTGCACAGAGTGACACAGGGAAATGAAAATAATGTTACGTTCCAAATTTTGTCGAAATCGGTCAGTCGGGTCCCGAGATATGGGATTTCATCAGAAAGTGGTCGGTGCCACGCCCATTTTCCAATTTTCACACGAGCTCCTATAGAGCCCCCTTATACAATCTATATACCATCCGTATAGAATAATTAAGAAGGATTTCAGTATTTAATTAAAGAAAAAATAAATAAAGCAGTACTCATTTTATGCAACTGACCAACTTTTTTCAACGCGCTTTTTTAAAGGGGGGAAAGACGGGGAAAATGTTTAAGCTTATATGTTAAGTAGAAACCCTGTAGTTTACTAGGAAAAATAGCTCGACCTCGCCCAACACTATAACAAAAACACGAATTTTTAAAAAATTAAAAAAAAATTGGTTTTTTCAATGATTCATTGTTTTCCCGAAAAAAACATAATGACACATTAACTAAATTAAAATTTATATCATCAATATATACCATGTTGTCCTGAATCCAAAAAAATATTTTTAAGAATTCCGTTCACGCAATATAAAAAACCACTTGCAATTTCGAGAACAATGGAGAGTTTCGCGAATAAGCACGTGCGTTCTGAACGAAGTCTAGGTTCCGACTACTTGTGTGGCAATATGGCGGCCTGAAGGTCATTCATTTAATCGGTTCATTGTAGAACGGTTATTTAGGTACCAAAAAAAATAAATTTTGAGTACCATCGCTGAAGCTTGCAACTTTCAATGTTATCCGGTTTTTGAGGGTAATGCTCCTGCGTGCGCCGCATTACCAGAAAAATCGTTACTTTTTTGGAAGCAATCGCTGTCATCACGAAAGAAGTGCCCAACGTGACAACAAATGAAAGATTATCCGAATCTCAAAAAACAAACGTCATGCGAACTATGTAAAAGAGGGCATAGGCTTATATCTTGCGAGAAGTTCAAAAACTTAAAAGTTAACGAACGAAATAATTTTGTCAGGTCAAAAGACTTTGCACAAATTGCCTGTGACATGTGCACACATATAAAAATTGCAAAACCAAATTCAATTACATCTGTTGTCACAAAAGACATCATTCAATGCTTCGTTACAGCATACTATATACCACATCTCACACAAAAGAAACGCTTATACAAAAAGAACCACGGGTTCAACTTCAAAAGCAAATACAGAAAACCAAAATACTAAAATTGTCAAGAAACGCCATGCTGCTCAAAGGCACAAAAATTTCGATTGCTACACAGCGAAACTCAAAGTAGACCAATTTCAGAACCAATTACCACCATAACAACTCAAGTTGAGGAAATCTCGAACGAATGCTTCAATTCACAATTGAAGAAATTTCGAAAGATAAACAAACTCCCTTCCCTATCCAATAAAACTCTAAGGAATCAATATTATGAAGCCTCTCAAATAATGGCCGGTACATCGTACGACTACCACTAGAGCCACAAATTTCCAATACCCCACATATTGGTAGAAAAAACAAAGTCAGAATTCAATCTAACAATATTAAAACTCAAATATATGCTACTTTTTGACCCTGCAGGATGGCTTTTGCCAATAATGAAAAAAACACAATCCTGAACAAATCCTTAAGCGATGGCAGGCTAGTACTTGCCAAATTAAAGCACAGGCGCTCAAATATTACATATAACAAGTAAGGAAGGGCTAAGTTCGGGTGTCACAGAGCATTTTATACTCTCGCATCATAAAGTGATAATGGATATTTCATTATCCGTAATTTATAAAGTACCGTATTTGTGTAAAGTTTTATTCCGCTATCATCATTGGTGGTTGTGAACCGATTTCACCCATATTTTTTACATGTCATCAAGGTGTTAAGAAAATATTATATACCGAATTTCATTGAAATCGGTCTAGCAGTTCCTGAGATATGGTTTTTGGTCCATAAGTGGGCGACGCCACGCACATTTTCAATTTAAAAAGAAGCCTGGGTGCAGCTTCCTTCTGCCCTAAAATTTAGTGTTTCTGACGTTTTTTGTTAGTCGGTTAACGCACTTTTAGTGATTTGCGACATAACCTTTGTATGGGAGGTGGGCGTGGTTATTATCCGATTTCTTCCATTTTTTAACTGTATATGGAAATGCCTGAAGGAAACGACTCTATAGAGTTTGGTTGGCAGAGCTATAGTAGTTTCCGAGATATATACAAACAACTTAGTTGAGGGCGGGGCCACGCCCACTTTTCCAAAAAAACTACTTCCAAATATGCCCCTCCCTAATGCGATCCTTTGTGCCAAATTTCACTTTAATATCTTTATTTATGGCTGAGTTATGACATTTTATAGGTTTTCGATTTTCGCCATTTTGTGGGCGTGGCAGTGGGCCGATTTTGCCCATCTTCGAACTTAACGTTTCTATGGAGCCAAGAAATACGTGTACCAAGTTTCATCATGATATCCCAATTTTTACTCAAGTTACAGCTTGCACGGACGGACAGACGGACGGACACAGACAGACATCCGGATTTCGACTCTACTCGTCGCCTGATCACTTTGGTATATATAACCCTATATCTGACTCTTTTAGTTTTAGGACTTACAAACAACCGTTATGTGAACAAAACTATAATACTCTCCTTAGCAACTTTGTTGCGAGAGTATAAAAAAAGGTTTGTGTATGTCAATGTCATACGCACATAGTTATGTCTGTACATATGTATGAGCAGCGCGCACGTGTTACTACTGATAAGTGGTAATATGTTATGAACTCGCGAAAGCGAACATAAACACATATGGTCATGATACATACATGTGAATATAAGTTTTGAATGATAAAATATACGATTTATGTACATTTATCTCTATTGTAATGTATTTAAATATTTAATATACATATTTGACCTGGTCTCCGAAAAGGGAGCTAACGTGCGAAAACTAGTTTTCTGGGAAACAGCTGTTAAAAATAAACAACTCGTTTCGTCAGTTTCTCGTTATCTCATTAATTGTTCTCCTTTCCAGAGGCTTCAAGGACGTCCAGTAAGTGTTGTTTTTGGTCGCAGTCTGTTCACTTAGAAGGTTGTGTGAAGGAGGTAAATATGTAAATTGTATTCTTAGACATGAATTAATGAAGAAATCAGTGTCATCATTCATAAAAATATGTGCCGTATAGCGACAACTTTGCATTTTTTTGTTGTTCATGGGATCAGAGTCCCATACTTTTGAACACCGATTCTTATGTAAAATTTAACGAGGAATCGAATGGAAAAGTCAATTTTGAAAAAAAACTGGTGGAAAAGCACAAAAAACCGGATTTTTGGAAAAAAAATGTTTTTTTTTTGGATTTTGAGCGATAACTTTGCATTTTTTTTTGACGTTCATGAGATCAGAGTCCCATATTTCTGAACACTGATTCTTATATATAATTTAACTATGAATCGTATTGAAAAGTCAATTTTGAAAAAAAATTGGAGGAAAAGCACAAAAAAACGTATTTTTGAAAAAAAAATGTTTTTTTGTATTTTGAAATTTTTTTTGGATTTTAAAAATATTTTTTTCAGAAAGCTGAGATTTTTTTACATAAAATTGGATAACTTCAAAATTTTTTTCACTCAATTTTGAGGTCGTTAAAAAATAAAAGGAATAGTCATTTTTTTATTTGATCTCAACTTGAATTGCGCGCCAAAAAACAATGGAGCAACTTTGACCACTAAAAAGTTAACAGATATTCTTCTTTTGGTCCATATTATGATATTCTAAAGTGTGGTCAAAATCGGAGAACCACGGGTGCAAAACCACGTCACCAGTTAAAGGAATGGCCCACATTCAATCGCATATAAATACTAGGCATAATACTTTTTTGGGAGAGAAGACGTCGGAGTATGCCACTCGGTAGATTGCCTCTTTGTCTCGGGTTCATACTCAAAGATCCATGACTCGTCACCTGTTATAACGTTATTCAAAATCCTCTGTCGCAGATTTTCCGAGTTTCACACAGAGTTTAATCGGTCGGTCGCACATACGTAGAAGCATTTACCCTCAAAAACCGGACAAAATTGAAAATTACAAACTTCAGCGATGGTACTCAAAATTGATTTTTTTGGTACCTAACTAACCGTTCTACAATGAACCGATTAAATGAATGACCTTCAGGCCGCCATATTGCCACACAAGTAGTCGGAACCTAGACTTCGTTCAGAACGCACGTGCTTATTCGCGAAACTCTCCATTGTTCTCGAAATTCCAAGTGGTTTTTTTATTGCGTGAACGGAA
The DNA here is from genome assembly GCF_024586455.1 of Bactrocera neohumeralis. Taxonomy (NCBI): domain Eukaryota; kingdom Metazoa; phylum Arthropoda; class Insecta; order Diptera; family Tephritidae; genus Bactrocera; species Bactrocera neohumeralis. Next base: position 1,144,058 of record NW_026089624.1, read on the forward strand.
TTCTTGAAAATATTTTTTACGGATTCAGGACAACATGGTATGTATTTAATATAAATAATATAAAAATTAATTTAGTTAATGTATTTTTATGTTTTTTCGGGAAAATAATGAATCATTAAAAAAACTATTTTTTTTTTTAATTTTTTAGAAATTAGTGTTTTTGTTATAGTGTCGGGCGAGGTCGAGCTATTTTTCCTAGTAAACTACAGGGTTTCTACTTAACATATAAGCTTAATCATTTTCCCCGTCTTTCCCCCCTTTAAAAAAAGCGCGTTGAAAAAAGTTGGTCAGTTGCATAAAATGAGTACGTGTGAAAATTGGAAAATAGGCAGGCGTGGCACCGCCCACTTTCTAATGAAATCCCATATCTCGGGACCCGACTGACCGATTTCGACAAAATTTGGAACGTAACATTATTTTCATTTTCCTGTGTCACTCTGTGCAAATGAGCGAAATCGGACTACAACCACGCCTACTTCCCATATAACACAATTTAAAATTCTATTTGATTCTTTCACTTTCCAGTACACAAATAAAGAATTTATTAATATAACGGAATACAATTTTGCGGTAATAATTCCTTTAAAGTAAGCTACCTTTTGACCAATAATTGTCCAAATCCAACCAAAAATGTTCAATCCCATAGGTACCGGATATGTGAACCCGATACCAATAGTTAACTTTTGACCGAAAATTTCGCGCAATGTGTGAGATATGAAATTGAAATCCACACAGAATCCTTTTAAGACAATAGTATTTCATTGTGTGAAAAATGGGTTGATTAGGGTCAATACTTTCCTGAGTCCCCATATACCTAATATAAAGATTTTAGAACTTCTAGGTCCCTTTATGTTGGATATAACCGCCAATATTTGAGTCAAGGCTCAATGAAAATTGCAGAACAAATTTTATTCATAACAGTATATCTGTGCGCCTAAAATAGATACAATTGCGTGAAAACTTGACCTCTTCAACACAACCCCCCCACCTATATAACTATGACAAAGATTTTCGGCCATCCACTTGACCTTGCTCCATATGATTGCTGATTGTATGTAAGGTACCTAAATGAAATCGGGGGAACATTTTTTTGAGTATGTGGCATATAAGTAGTATGTAGGATAAGCAAAAATAGATAAAATCTGGTCGGCACTACCCCGTTCTCAAATATATTTAATATAATATGTTCGGTTGCACCCGAACTTAGTCCTTCCTTACTTGTTACTTGTTTTATTTTAATATATTGCATTAATATATGTAGGGGTGGATTCGTATTTATTATAAGAAAAGTGTTTATTTTACAAAAGTGTTCTTATTTTATTTTACACAAAATGTTCTTATTTTATTTTACAAAATGTTCTTACAAATGTTTTAGTTTTAGTTTCAACTGGCACCGTGCTCGTCCTCGTGTCGACTGACTCTCGTTTTCAAAGTCTTCGTTTCTTGTTTCTTCATCGCTACCCGTTGTCTATTGCGATCAGTGTTGCATGTTACTGTCCGTACGTTCGCCCACTTCTAGTCTGTCCTTTATTCGTTCCTACATTCGGCCGTCCTGACATTCGTTCATCCTCGAACGACGTGCACCATTTTTTCATGAACTCGGCAACTGTTGTTGTTCGATTCGGTCCTTCGTGTTCGCCTATTTTTTCGACATCATACCTACCATGATTTAATTTCTTAACAATTTTGTACGGTCCTAAATAATTTTTCTTAACCTTTGATGCGAGACTATATTTTGTACGCTTTATAGCTACTAACTCATTTTCTTCATACGTTTGTTTGGCTTTTCTTGTTGCATTAAAATTTTTTCGATTTTCTTCGTGTGTTATTTTAATATTTTTCCTAGCCATCTCTCTAACCTGGTCACGTTCTGTTTCTAGCTCTTTGATTACTTCATTTTCAATATACTCACTTAAGTCTTTCTGATTTTCTCCACGCATGTCAAGCCCTGTTAACAGTTTAAGTGGGGACACTTTTGTGCTACGATTTGGATAATTGTTTAAACTTTTTTGTATATTATCAACGTTTTTATACCACTGATCTCGATTGTTCATTCCCCTATTTGATGACATCCCACCGTAACCACCTTGATTACCTCCTGACATAACCATATAATTGTTGCACTGTTGCATGCCACCAAATTTGTTGTTCATACCACCGCGTTGTGGCATGCCAACGTAGCCATCGTTCATGCCACCTACTTGTGGCATACTATCAAAGCCAACACTATCACCCCCACCATTATTCATGTTCATACCCTCATCACGTTGCATTAATGACATCATATTTCCACTACCACCACCTCCACTTCCACCACCATTCGGTCCCAAAGATGGACATCCATAATTATTTATGGGTCCGCCACCGCCGCTACTACCTCCTAATTTCCCTCTACTGTAGCCAGGTGGTGAGTTGTTTCTACCCCTCACCACCTGACCCAATAGATCGGCCAAAGTCCTTTCGTTTGATTTATAACTGTTTATCAATTCCTGAATAACTACGTTGTCACTATATTCCCCTGCACTCAAACATAACTCCTGAAACTGTTTTAATAACTCTATTCTTTTTTCTTTGCATCTTTCTTCCACTTCTTGTTCAACATTACTCCTCTCTATAAATTCTGCACCTTCTGACTTTATATTAATATTGACTTTATCTAGCACTGATGTGCCTATGAATACTGAACACGGAATATCGGTTTCGCTGGTGATGTGGAACTGTTGTAAGAATTTTAAACCATCAACCTCCAATTCTGCGACAAAACTACCATATGTTGAAAATTCTTTGGCACATGCGCCATATAAAGTGCGCTTATAATCTACCACTTCACCGTCAAATTTAATTTTTTTGAAAACATCGCTCCGTATTAAGCACAAAAAACACCCAGTATCAACCAATGCATCAACTTTTAGTCCTCCTACCTTCACTATTTTCACCGGTAAACTTATTTTTGATTTGTCAAAATTCACAACATTAATCTTATCTGATTCCTTCTTTACTTTTATACCTGCAGTACCATTGCATTCAAAAGACTTGTGTCCTATACCATTACATTTTAAACATTTGGTTTGTTGACTGCTGCAGTCCCGAATGAGATGTGTGGAGCTTCCACATCTAAAACACGATTTTGAGACTTTCTGATCATAAGTTGTATTTACGTCTTTCTGTATTGACTTGTCTGCTTTACTATGGATTTTTTCGTAAACTTTTATCTTATCTTTTAACTCACTAATTGTTTTTGCTTCGTCCAGAACCGCTTTGTTCAATTTCGTATCTATTATACCCTCAATGAAATATGATATTAAACTTTTAGTATCGATATTTACTGGCTTTCCAATTTCTGTAAGAACATACAAGTACTCGCGAAACGTTTCGTTTACCCTCTTCTTACGACTTCTCAACTGACTATGCACTTCTGACGACGACACCTTTTTCCCAAATTCACTGATCAATTCTTCCTTCAGTGATTCCCAACTGACCAAACCTCGTTGACTTCTAATAAACAATTTAGCAGCTCCTTTCAGCAACTGCTTACTATAAATAAATTTCTGCACACTATTCCACTAATGCATTTTCCTCAAAGTCATTTATCCATTGTTGAATATCGATATTATCGTCACCACTAAATTATTTTAGGCTTTCTTGGATATCATTAAACGTAAAAACAGATCTACCTATCGGTGCCACAGTGGCAGTAAAATTTGTATTTGGTACATCGTCGTAGGAACTAACTGATTCAGCATTTTCATCATCCTCATGTGTCTCATGTCCATGATGCAACCACAGTTTCTTTTGCAACTCTGCTTTACGTCCAGTAGTGGAAATATTTAGTTCACGTAGTGCTTGCTGCAATTCCCTAATATTGAGTGTCAGTATTACTTGTCTGTCCATTTTCGCAATGCACTGTTACAATTCAAATTTTCACTTATAACTAAAAGGTATGTCTAAACAAACTACTAGAAATGTAAAAATAATGAATAATATATATGTATATAAATATATCGATCTTATGTTCAACTTATCTGCTTTCTGCGTCCAACTTCTCTGCTTCTTCGTTCAACTTCTACGTTTCTACGTTTCTGCTTTCAGCTTATTCAACTTGTTCTACTGCTCTTCTTTCTTCGTTCAACTTCTCTGCTTCTCGCTTTTAACTTCTCTGCTACTTCGTTCAACGTATTCGACTTGTCTGTTTCTTCCTTCAGCTTATTCAACTTGTTCAACTTCTCTGCTTCTCGCTTTTAACTTCTCTGCTACTTCGTTCAATGTATTCAGCTTGTCTGTTTCTCGCTTTTAACTTCTGTGGTACTTCGTTCAACGTATTCGACTTGTCTGCTTCTTCGTTAGACTTCTTGCTTCTTCGTTCAACGTATTCGGCTTGTCTGCTTCTCGCTTTTAACTTCTCTGCTACTTCGTTCAACGTTATCGACTTGTCTGCTTCTCGCTTTTAACTTCTCTGCTACTTCGTTCAACGTATTCGACTTGTCTGTTTCTTCGTTTCAGACTTCAACTCTCTGCTTCTCGCTTCTTCGTTCAACGTATTCAGCTTGTTCTCGCTTTTAACTTCTGTGTGGTACTTCGTTCAACGTATCTGACTTGTCTGCTTCTTAACTTCTCTGCTTCTTCGTTCAACGTATTCGACTTGTCTGCTTCTCGCTTTTAACTTCTCTGGTACTTCGTTCAACGTATTCGACTTGTCTGCTTCTCGCTTTTAACTTCTCTGGTACTTCGTTCAACGTATTCGACTTGTCTGTTTCTTCGTTCAACTTATTCAACTTGTTCAACTTTGCTTTTAACTTGTGCTTCGTTCAACGTATTCGACTTGTCTTCTCGCTCGTTCACTTGTCTGCTTCTCGCTTTTAACTTCTCTGCTACTTCGTTCAACGTATTCGACTTGTCTGTTTCTCTTTTAACTTCTCTGCTACTTCGTTCAACGTATTGTCTGTTTCTTCCTTCAGCTTATTCGTTCAACGTATTCGACTTGTCTGCTTCTCGCTTTTAACTTCTGCTTCAACGTCGACTTGTCTTCTCGTTAGACTTCTCGCTTCGTTCAACGTTCTTGTCTGCTTCTCGCTTTTAACTTCTCTGTTTAGTTCAACGTTCGAACGCTTTTATTCGACTTGTCTGCTTCTTCTCGCTTTTTAACTTCTCTGCTGCTTCGTTCAACGTTTCGACTTGTTCAACTTCGTTCAACGTATTCGTATTCGGTTTCGTTCAACGTATTCGACTTGTCTGTTTCTTCTCTGCTACTTCGTTCAACGTATTCTGTTTCTTCCTTCAGCTTATTCTTCCTTCAGCTTAACTTCTTCTCTTTTCTCGCTTTTAACTTCTCTGTTCAACGTATTCGACTTGTCTGCTAGACTTCTCGCTTCAACAACGTATTCGACTTGTCTGCTTCTCGCTTTTCCCCTACTCTGCTTCTTGCCTTTCACTTCTCTGCTACTCGTTCACCGTATTCGCCTTGTCTGTTTCTTCCTTCAGCTCATTCCACCTGGTGAACTTCTCTTCTTCTCGCTTTTAACTTCTCTGCTGCTTCGTTCAACGTATTCGACTTGTCTGCTTTTCGCTTTTAACTTCTCTGGTACTTCGTTCAACGTATTCGACTTGTCTGCTTCTTCGCTTTTAACTTCTTCGTTCAACGTATTCGGCTTCGTTCAACTGTATTCGTTCAATGTATTCAACTCTTTCTCGCTCTTCTGTGGTACTTCGTTCAACGTCTTTGTCTGCTTCTTCGTTCAACGTATTCGGCTTGTCTGCTTCTCGCTTTTAACTTCTCTGCTACTTCGTTCAACGTATTCGACTTGTCTGCTTCTCGTTTCTCTCCTTCAACGTATTCGACTTGTCTGTTTTTTCTGCTGCTTCGTTCAACGTTCGACTTGTCTGCTTTCGCTTTTAACTTCTCTGGTACTTCGTTCAATGTATTCGACTTGTCTGTTTCTTCCTTCAACTTGTTCAACTTCAGTTCTCTTCTTCTCGCTTTAACTTCTCTGCTTCGTTCAACGTTCGTTCAACGTAACGTATTCGACTTGTCTGTTTCTCGCTTTTAACTTCTCTGCTACTTGTCTGTCTTCTTCCTTCAGCTTATTCAACTTGTTCAACTTCTTCTCGCTTTTAACTTCTCTGCTGCTTCGTTCAACGTTCAACGTATTCGTTCAACGTATTCTTGTCTGCTTCTTCGTCTTCTCTTCTTCGTTCAACGTATTCGGCTTGTCTGCTTCTTCGTTAGACTTCTCGCTTCTTCGCTCAACGTATGCGGCTTGGTTGCTTCTCGCTTTTAACTTCTCTGCTACTTAGTTCAACGTATTCGACTTGTCTGTTTCTTCCTTCAGCTTATTCAACTTGTTCAACTTCTCTACTTCTTCCCTCAGCTTACTCAACTTGTTCAACTTTTCTGCTTCTTCGTTAGACTTCTCGCTTCTTCGTTCAACGTATTCGGCTTGTCTGCTTCTCGCTTTTAACTTCTCTGCTACTTAGTTCAACGTATTCGACTTGTCTGTTTCTCGCTTTTAACTTCTCTGCTGCTTCGTTCAACGTATTCGACTTGTCTGCTTCTCGCTTTTAACTTCTGTGGTACTTCGTTCAACGTATTCGACTTGTCTGCTTCTCGCTTTTAACTTCTCTGGTACTTCGTTCAACGTATTCGACTTGTCTGTTTCTCGCTTTTAACTTCTCTGCTGCTTTAACTTCTGTGGCTTTTAACTTCTGTGGTACTTCGTTCAACGTATTCGACTTGTCTGCTTCTTCGTTAGACTTCTCGCTTCTTCGTTCAACGTATTCGGCTTGTCTGCTTCTTTTAACTTCTCTGCTAACTTGTCTACTCTTTTTTAACTTCTCTGGTACTTCGTTCAACGTATTCGACTTGTCTGTTTCTCGCTTTTAACTTCTCTGCTGCTTCGTTCAACGTATTCGACTTGTCTGCTTCTCGCTTTTAACTTCTCTGGTACTTCGTTCAACGTATTCGACTTGTCTGTTTCTCGCTTTTAACTTCTCTGCTACTTCGTTCAACGTGTTCGACTTGTCTGTTTCTTCCTTCAGCTTATTCAACTTCTCTTCTTCTCGCTTTTAACTTCTCTGCTGCTTCGTTCAACGTATTCGACTTGTCTGCTTCTCGCTTTTAACTTCTGTGGTACTTCGTTCAACGTATTCGACTTGTCTGCTTCTTCGTTAGACTTCTCGCTTCTTCGTTCAACGTATTCGGCTTGTCTGCTTCTCGCTTTTAACTTCTCTGCTACTTAGTTCAACGTATTCGACTTGTCTGCTTCTCGCTTTTAACTTCTCTGGTACTTCGTTCAACGTATTCGACTTGTCTGTTTCTTCCTTCAGCTTATTCAACTTGTTCAACTTCTCTTCTTCTCGCTTTTAACTTCTCTGCTGCTTCGTTCAACGTATTCGACTTGTCTGCTTTTCGCTTTTAACTTCTGTGGTACTTCGTTCAACGTATTCGACTTGTCTGCTTCTTCGTTAGACTTCTCGCTTCTTCGTTCAACGTATTCGGCTTGTCTGCTTCTCGCTTTTAACTTCTCTGCTACTTCGTTCAATGTATTCAGCTTGTCTGTTTCTCGCTTTTAACTTCTGTGGTACTTCGTTCAACGTATTCGACTTGTCTGCTTCTTCGTTCAACGTATTCGGCTTGTCTGCTTCTCGCTTTTAACTTCTCTGCTACTTCGTTCAACGTATTCGACTTGTCTGCTTCTCGCTTTTAACTTCTCTGGTACTTCGTTCAACGTATTCGACTTGTCTGTTTCTCGCTTTTAACTTCTCTGCTACTTCGTTCAACGTATTCGATTTGTCTGCTTCTCGCTTTTAACTTTTCTGCTGCTTCGTTCAACGTATTCGACTTGTCTGCTTCTCGCTTTTAACTTCTCTGGTACTTCGTTCAATGTATTCGACTTGTCTGTTTCTTCCTTCAGCTTATTCAACTTGTTCAACTTCTTCTTCTCGCTTTTAACTTCTCTGCTGCTTCGTTCAACGTATTCGACTTGTCTGCTTCTCGCTTTTAACTTCTGTGCTACTTCGTTCAACGTATTCGACTTGTCTGTTTCTCGCTTTTAACTTCTCTGCTACTTCGTTCAACGTATTCGACTTGTCTGTTTCTTCCTTCAGCTTATTCAACTTGTTCAACTTCTCTTCTTCTCGCTTTTAACTTCTCTGCTGCTTCGTTCAACGTATTCGACTTGTCTGCTTCTCGCTTTTAACTTCTGTGGTACTTCGTTCAACGTATTCGACTTGTCTGCTTCTTCGTTAGACTTCTCGCTTCTTCGTTCAACGTATTCGGCTTGTCTGCTTCTTCGTTAGACTTCTCGCTTCTTCGTTCAACGTATTCGGCTTGTCTGCTTCTCGCTTTTAACTTCTCTGCTACTTAGTTCAACGTATTCGACTTGTCTGTTTCTTCCTTCAGCTTATTCAACTTGTTCAACTTCTCTTCTTCTCGCTTTTAACTTCTCTGCTGCTTCGTTCAACGTATTCGACTTGTCTGCTTCTCGCTTTTAACTTCTGTGGTACTTCGTTCAACGTATTCGACTTGTCTGCTTCTTCGTTAGACTTCTCGCTTCTTCGTTCAACGTATTCGGCTTGTCTGCTTCTCGCTTTTAACTTCTCTGCTACTTCGTTCAATGTATTCAGCTTGTCTGTTTCTCGCTTTTAACTTCTGTGGTACTTCGTTCAACGTATTCGACTTGTCTGCTTCTTCGTTCAACGTATTCGGCTTGTCTGCTTCTCGCTTTTAACTTCTCTGCTACTTCGTTCAACGTATTCGACTTGTCTGCTTCTCGCTTTTAACTTCTCTGGTACTTCGTTCAACGTATTCGACTTGTCTGTTTCTCGCTTTTAACTTCTCTGCTACTTCGTTCAACGTATTCGATTTGTCTGCTTCTCGCTTTTAACTTTTCTGCTGCTTCGTTCAACGTATTCGACTTGTCTGCTTCTCGCTTTTAACTTCTCTGGTACTTCGTTCAATGTATTCGACTTGTCTGTTTCTTCCTTCAGCTTATTCAACTTGTTCAACTTCTCTTCTTCTCGCTTTTAACTTCTCTGCTGCTTCGTTCAACGTATTCGACTTGTCTGCTTCTCGCTTTTAACTTCTGTGCTACTTCGTTCAACGTATTCGACTTGTCTGCTTCTTTCCTCAGCTTATTCAATTTCTCGCTTTCAACTTCTCTGCTACTTCGTTCAACGTATTCGACTTGTCTGCTTCTTCCATCAGCTTATTTAACTTGTTCAACTTTTCTGCTTCTTCGTTAGACTTCTCGCTTCTTCGTTCAACGTGTTCACCTTTCATTACTTTCAAATTACTGATCGATGCCACCAATTGGTTTCTATTGCTTATTTCTTTTGTTTGCCACACTTCGTTACCACACGATCGTCGTTTTTTCTTGTACTCGAATTCGCTGCTACCACTTATCGCTGGATCTGTATTTCATACGAATGGAGTACATTAGCTGCTTTTTCGCCGTTTATTTTGAAATGGCGACTTCGTATGACGACGCACAATAAATGACGCTTCCCGAACTTTCCAGAATTTTAGTATGTTTGAAAATTAAGAAATTTTTATAGCGTTTGAAGACGCTTTTTTCCACTGGCCGACACTTGGAATATGTTTGTGTATTGCACTGCGTTTGACGACGCTGACAATTACAAAATAACGGACGATTAAATGTTGAATGTTTTTATAGCGTTTGACGACGCAATTTTTCAACGCACTACCAACAAATGATTTTTAAAACTTTTTTCTTTCACAATTCCACCGGTTGAGTCGCAAATTTGTAGGGGTGGATTCGTATTTATTATAAGAAAAGTGTTTATTTTACAAAAGTGTTCTTATTTTATTTTACACAAAATGTTCTTATTTTATTTTACAAAATGTTCTTAAAAATGTTTTACTTTTAGTTTCAACTGGCACCGTGCTCGTCCTCGTGTCGACTGACTCTCGTTTTCAAAGTCTTCGTTACTTGTTTCTTCATCGCTACTCGTTGTCTTCGTCGCTACTCGTTGTCTATTGCGATCAGTGTTGCATGTCACTGTCCGTACGTTCGCCTGTCCTTTATTCGTACCTACATATATTTAATCATGCATTTTTATTCATTTTCATTCATAAAAGCACTTTAAATAATTTTGTCCGATTTTTGAGCCCAAATGCTCCTATGTGGGTCGGTGCGCACACGCTCCGAAGAAGAAAATCAGTCCTATTACTTTCTGGACAAACCCTGTACATCTTCACAACAGTTACAGGAAAATCAACATTAGGTAAAATTCAAAAGGTGTACTAGTAGCAATAAAAAATTGAAAGGCTGAATTGATATTTAATGATTTTCTTTGAAATACGATGGATTATTATGCTAGGGTATCCTTCAACAGCTTAATGCTGAAATTTATATTGCTGATAAAAACTAAATTTTAAGCGATGTTATTATAAATTTGTAAATAATACGGACTTAAAAACATACGGTTTTCTAAAAAATTTAAATATGACCAGTAATTCGAAAAAATCATAATTTAACAGAGAAGAGATTTTGTGTATAAAAAACTCGAGTGTGAAGGTGATACATTAACGTTCGCTAATAAAATCAAGACAATACACGAAGATTCGTTATAGGTCAGATCCTATAGATATCCTCGAGTACATAACTTAGAAGTTGAGAAAGAACATAAGGAAATATTGGCTCACGGTATAATTGGTCACAGCAAATCTCCATATTCTGCACCAACCTGAGTTGTACCCAAGCAACCAGATGATTCTCAAATACAAATATGGCGTATTGTAGTGGATTATCGTAAATTAAAAGACATTACCGTAGGCAACGAGTATCCTATTCCTTTTAGGGATGAAATATTAAATAAACTAAAAATGCATGTACTTTAGTACAATTAACTTAACAAAGAGATTCAATCAAATTGAAATGACCTGCAGGGGACAAATGGATGGACATTTTGAGTTTTTACGTATGTTGTTTGGTTTTAAGAATGCGCCATCGACATTCCAAAAGCTGATGAATACAGTCAAGATGCTTTGATCGAAAATGGTTGTATGGTGTACTTGTACGATATTATTGCCTTCAGTACTTCACGTCAAGAACATATGGATGCTCTTGAAAAAGTATTTTACAGACTTAATGTGGCAAATTTGAAAGTATACATTGAAAAATCGGAATTTTTAAAGAAAGAAACCGAATTTCTTGGTCATGTGGTAACCCCAGAGGGAAGCAAGCCCAACCCTAATAAAATAGACTCCGTCCTGAAATGCCAATTATCAAAAACGGAAAAATAGATTAAACAATTTTTGGGATTATGTGAAAAGCGCCCGGTTTCGACTTGGTGACAGCTGAGGTACTGAAAAATCTAACACGGAAAGCATTAGAAAAACTTACATCGATAATAAACGCTTGCTTAAATCTCAGATACGTTCCATTGTCATGTGTACATTGCGTTACTCATAGACAACATTTATTTATTAGAAACTTAAGTGAAAAACTATTTCAATCACTACAATATGTCATCAAAGCAGTCAATAAAATCCGCAACAGCTCTTTGAAAGATAGATTATTTCATCAGTTTTGTGTTACTAATGACGAGGATTTCAACCGTTTGTTGTTTCATACTGAAGTTCGTTGGCTATCAAGAGGCAATTGTCTGACTCGATTTTACAACCTGTTTCACTCTGTTATAGAGTTCTTGGAAACTAAAGATACAGAATTGCAAGACAAGCTCATAACATCAAAGAATGATATAGCTTACATGACAGACCTGTATAAATTGTTCAACGACATGAGTCTCCAACTGCAAGGCGATAAACTAAATTTAATTAAAACAAAAAACGTCGTTGCTGCTTTCGCAGCCAAACTGCTTCTACACAAAAAGAATCTGGGCAGACGTGAGTTTCACAATTTTCCGAATTTATCAGTATCATGCAGTAACGACGAATTGTTTGCCTACTGCCAACATTTGGAAAACCTTTACCGAACGATACCTGGATTGTGGTCAATCGTTCAACGATTCTTGATAGCATTCCCATCGTCATATTTGTGTGAATGTAGACTTAGAGGTGTGACAACACTGCTTACTAAAAAGAGAAATCGTTTGCTTGTTAGAGCCTTATCACACGAGGCAACTTTTGTTGCGGCAACTCTTGGTTTATAGGCGAGGGGGCGACGAGGAGAGGGAATCGCGCCGAGTTTCCAGTGTTCAGCAACTCGCTTTGTGTTCTTATTCGTAGCAGTTCGCTGCGACGTTTTTCGGCATTCGTGTTCTTTCTTTCGTAGTACATAGTTGCATTTGCGTATATTTTTTTGAAATTAATATTTTGAATATATTTAAAAAAATTTAATTTCATCTTTTGGTAAGTAATTTGCAAATATGTATACAAATATTCATAATATAATATAAATATTTTAGAAAATGGAGTATGAGGAAAAAATCGAATTAATTAAAGATATTGTGAAATGTATGGAGGAAGCCATACTTATTGATTCGGACGATAGTAAAAAGGGTGATATATCTTTGTTTTAATAAATAAAATGTATTTCTTAATTGACAGAGCTGATTAATATATGTGATAGAGTGGCCCAAATACCTAAAGGAAAAAGGAAAAAGAAACGACAATGGGTTAAAGTAAAGAGTAGACAATGGGTTAAAGTAAAGTGAAAGAGAATGAGAAAAAAACTCGAGCAGAGTTGCGCAACACAAGTTGCTCGTGTGAAGGTAATGGGCGACAGCAAAAGAGAATCGCCCGAGAATTAGCAACTAAAGTTGCCTCATGTAATCGCAAACTTACCGAACGTGGCGACTTGTGGCTGTTCTTGAGTAAATTGGAACCTGATATTTACAAACGTATTAAACAGCATCAGATTCATCCTTCACATTAGTTTTTATATAAGGATCGATTATTTTAGTTTTATTTTTAATAAAAGATTCTCTGTTTTAATACTATAACGTTGCGTTTCAATAATCATTCTTATTGGCAGGTGGAGCCCGTAAGAGTTAACTAGAGACCTATGCGCCGTTGTATGTTACCTACTGCGCTCATATTTCAAGTTGCGGGTTATATTAAAAGTTTCGTTAAGAATTCTCCGTTAATATATATATATAGATCACAATAATTAATTAATTTAATTTAAAGTTATATTGGTTTTTAAATAGGTGAAAAAATGGGGGCGCTAAAAAAATATTTATTCTCAAATTGGGCAGTAGAAAAAATAAGTTTGGGAACCACTGCTCTAGATCCTTAAGCTCGAATAGTAGGAGCTTTATTAATACCGCGAAATTTGTTTCGTTTTTTAATAAATTACACTAGTTTACAGTATTGAACTTTTTGTATGTTGCCGCAAATTCTGCGATTGATATTGTACACTTATTACTTGGTTTTGTCAAATCTACCCTCAAAAATTTTTGAGCAGCTCGAGCTACTTTGTTTTTGATTTTTATCATTTAAGCATATAAATTAATCGAAAACAGGCGTATTTTACTGTGTTAAGATTAGTTTCTCAAGTTTTTGCGTCATGAGTAGTTCAAGAAGACGTTGTTTAAATAAACCAGATCATTTTTGCTACATATGCGGAGAATATGTATTCATAAATTGTAGAAAAGTTATATCAGAGTTGGCGAAAAATACCTATTTTGAGTATTTTGGGGTGCTCTAGGATAAAAAGAAGAATTCTTGGGCTCCCAATTGTGTTTGTGAATCTTGCGTGGAATATTTAAGATTATGGAAAAGTGGTAAAAGAAGTGCCTTTAAATTTGGAACACCGACTATTTGGCGAGAACCACGAAATCATCTCGTAGACTGTTATTTTTGTACTGTGAACATAAACGGCTTAAACACTAAAAATCGAGCTAAATGGCAATACCCAGGTACTAGTTGTGTTCAACGTCCAGTGCAGCGCTCACCTAACTCTTCAGAGCCTAAAAATATATCTCAACCATTAGAGCAAGACATTGAAGGACCAAGCTCATCAGAAAATGATGCTGATTTTGAAGGTATGTCTAATGAGCCAAAAAGCTTTTCCCAAAATGAGTTGAATTCTCTTGTAAGAGATTTAAATCTTTCTAAACAAGCTTCAGAATTGTTAGCATCAAGACTAAAAAAAAAAACTTGCTATCCTCGTATACTAAAATAAGTTTTTATCGTGAAAGAGATGCAGAATTACGGCGTTATTTTTCTGAAGAAAACGGCATTACCTTTTGTTTAGATATCAAAAACTTGTTGATAAAAATGGGCTTGAAGCGATACGAACCAAATGACTGGCGTTTATTCATTGACAGCTCAAAACGTAGCTTTAAATGTATTTTATCACATAATGGAAATAAATACGGGTACCTATTGCCCACAGTACAAAGTTAAAGGAGGAATATTGTAACATTTCGCTAGTCTTGAACAAAATAAAATACAATGACCATGAGTGGCAAATTTTTGTCGATTTAAAAATGTTCAACATTCTTCTCGGTCAACAAAGTGGTTATACCAAGTTTCCCTGTTTTATATGTCTTTGGGCAGTAGAGCTAAACAAGAGCATTGGGTGAGAAAAAACTCGCCCTTGAGAAAAAAAATGGAGCCTGGAAAGCACAATATAGTCCACAATTCATTAGTAGCTCGTAACAAAATTATCCTTCCACCATTGCATATAAAACTGGGCATCATGAAACAGTTTGTAAAATCACCAGATAAAGATGGGAACTGCTTTACTTACATTTGCCAAAAATTTCCTCAGCTCACTATGGAAAAGATTAAAGCCGGAATTTTTGAAGACCCCAAATTAGACAACTTACGAAAGATACTCAATTTAAAAATTCTATGACTGAGTCAGAACTAAAGGCTTGGACAGCGCTCGTATCTGTGATGCAGAATTTTCTCGGAAATAAAAAATCTGAAAATTATATTGAACTCGTAGAAGACCTTCTGCTACAATTAAAAAATATGGGATGCAATATGAGTATAAAATTCCACTTCCTCCATAGTCACCTAGAGAGGTTTCCGGAAAATTTAGGAGATATGAGCGAAGAGCAGGGAGAGCGTATGCATCAAGACTTACGCGACATGGAAGAGGGCTATCAGGGTTTCTGGGATACAAATATGATGTCTGACTATTGTTGGTCTCTATTACGTCATTTTCCAAAGTCTACACATCGAAGAAAAGCTTTAAAACGAAGTTTTTTAGAACTTAATGATTAATTATTTTTCTTAATAAAATTTTTCTTAATAAATACATGTTTTTTTCTGTGTAATACCTACATAGCTGAAACTCTGAAACTAGAGCTGATAAAAATATTTAAATTATATTTTTGGAAATAGCATATTATATGTAGTCAGCAACAGCTAAAACTTCTTCGGCAACAAATGTACTGTAAACTAGTGTTATTTGATAATTTAAATAGCAGTTTCGTTGAGGGTGCTGTACCCACTAAAAAAGTTTTTGTAGGTTCCCCTGAACAGTTAGAGTTAGAGTGAGGCAGAAAAAATTTTAAAAACTATTCGGGTCCAATAATTTTAGTTTTATAAAGGGGTGGGTGTTAAAGGTTTAGGACGATTGTGGCGATTTTTGCCACACTCATGTTTTCCGTATCTGAAGACGAGACGACTACGTCAGGACAGTTTAGAACAGTTTTTTTTGGCAGATTCAAAGCAGAGGAGGTACTAGAGTAACGCCCTATATGTTCTCTAGTTTGTTTAGGAAATCGTGGGGCTTACGTTACGTAAACGTCGTAACAAAAGGAAACTGTGAGCTGACTTTAGAACCTGATGCTACAGTAATTTCGGAACATAGTAATAATATTCTACTTAATGTGTGTAGTGACTCACTATTGAATGACCTTTCTTGGCAGGATTTTCAAGGTTTACCACGACCTAAACACTCCCTCGTTCGATCAATCTCATTAGATAGTAGTTTAGATATTAATTTTTAAAATAAAATGCGTTTAGCTACTTTTGCGGCTATTTTTATTTAAAAATTTTCAAACTCCACACATGTTCCCTGCTTTTACCATATTTAGGAAATGAAATTCCTTCTAACGAATTCATCTTCATGCATCACAATCAAATAGACAAATGCAACTTAGAGAAGCCGCCTGAGGATTTTATTGCATTCGTAAAATGTTATTTTTGTGTTGTGAAAAAAATAGATTTTTAGAAGAATTCGACAGTAATTGTCATAAAATAGGAATAGGAGATATTCTTTTTAATAAAATGAAAGATGTTAGGCCCTTTTTGTGTTGTGATAATTGTGACCCAAAAATAGTTATAGTCCTTTTTATTAGAATAAGAATATATTTTTTAACAAAATTTTTAAATAAAGACCTTTCTGTCCCTAATTTTAAGAAAAAAATTTTATGTGTTTCACACCTATAGGTTTAAATTTTTTTTTATTTTTAGTGGTTAAAATAAGCGAACTTAAACTTACGATAGAAAATAAAAAAGTCAACATTTTTTAAACAGGTAGGATACAGAGGCCTTAAAATTAGCAAGCAATTTTTTAAAGCAAAATTAGAATTTGGGATTTAAATGTAGGCAATTGTATATATTTATGTAAATATTTTTTTATACTGTGATATTTATTATATATTTTTTACATGAATTGTTATTGTTTTGTTTTTTCTTCGTTATATGTATAGATTTATGGTTTGGTTTTTTTTCGTTATATATTAATGCATTGTTATCGTTTTGTTGCTTTATGTAAATAAATTTATTAATGGGTGATATAGCCTAAAAGGGAACCGAGTACCCAAAACTAACTTCGTTAACGCGCCGTTTTGCATACCTCCTGGGTGGTGTGGAAAGTGCAATTGGGCATTTCAATTTAAATATTCAAAAATTATTATTTCGTTCGATCTGGCCACAATGGAAAATATTATTAAAAAAAACGCTTATTTTGAGGCGCTCTCACACTGGAATAAGTTGGGCATCCCATTATCCCTGTTAAATAGTCTACATTTAGTTTCGTGTATTGGGTAAATTGTAATTATAGCCTGTTCTAAATAACAAATATGGATATCAGAATATTCCAATTTGTGGATTTGAGGAAGATCCAACTCCTCATGGTTTATTAATTCATTCACATCACTCAAATTAAGTGTGCCAGAGTAAAAAATTTTATGTTTCGCGAAACTGATAGTATTAGTTATTGTTTGTAATTCGTTATAAATTTTTCCTATTATTAAATTCTCAGTTATTTTTTACAACGTGCTTCGCGTATTTTCTTACGTTTTTATTACGCCTGTGCGTCTTGGAAAATATTACGTCTTCTTTACGTCTTCTGGATTATAGTTCAGCTGCTTTCGATAGCGATTATGATGACGCAAGATTTTTTCCTGGTTTTGTTGTATTCGTTCTTGGATGTCGGGATACCCCCTTTGATTAAAAAGCACGTCCTCGGGTTTCTCGTTGGTAACGGAATGTACGGTTTCGTTGTACTGCCGAACAGCTTCAAAAATTTGATCTTTCCGTGCTGAATTATTCTGGTCAGCTAAAACTTTCGCGAGTTCAATAATTGTACTGTGCGTACGCTCAACTTGTCCGTTTGTAGTAAAATGGAACGCTGGCGTTTTTGTATGCGTTATTTGTAGTCGTTTGTAAGTTTGTTGTGCACATATGCTTGTAAACGATAGGTCGTTTTTGCGTTTGGGTATATTTGTGAATGAATCTCGTCGACGTATTTGTATGTATCTTTCCTTGAAGGTATTTGCCTAAAGTAGCAAAATTTTCAGTATTTGCCCGTTGAGCTAATGTATATGTTATCGCTCATGTAGAATAAGTCTAAGTGTATGTATTCGCCTACTTTTTTTGGCGTTGGGGCGGAACCAATTGGTTGTTTGTTTGGTCGGTTTTCGTATTTGTTTGTGAGACAGATTTCACAGTCTTGTACTTATTTTTTACAAGCGTCACGTATGTTTCGCCAGTTGTATTTTAGGGAAATTTCCTGTGCATTACTTTTGTAGTTTCTGTGTGTACGTCTATGTGTGTCATTTATGGTTTGTTTTTGTTGTTCGATGTCGGTTATGTCGTCAACGATGTTATGAATTAGAACGGTAGATGCATTAGGAAATGTATTGATAATGTCATTTGTTCGTCTATTTGCAGAGCATTAGTTATCTTTGGTCTAATTACATTTTTTAGTCTATCTAGTAATGCAGTTTTCGTATTAAAAAGACCGTGTGTCGCCTTAGAGTTATTGTTTTTTTTACTCGTTTGAGTCTTTGTGTTGGTGAGCTTTGTGCTGAATGTTGGAAGTCATCAGAATTAGATGTGTTATTAATTTGTTGGCGGGAAAGTGCATCGGCAACAATGTTCTGATGTCTAGGTTTGTAAGTGATTTTAGCACCATTTTCTTCGATGAAATTTTTCCATCTTTTTTAATTTTGTATTGTGGTTTTTTTCTGATATGGAGAATATTAGAGATTGATGGTCGGTGTATATTGTTAAATCTGCTATGTCATATAAGTAATTTCGTAGTTTCTGTAGTGACCACACAATTGCGAGTAGCTCTTTCTCATTTGTGGAGTAATTCTGTTCTGTTTCACTGAGCGTTCGTGAAATAAGTGATATGGGTTTTTGGTTTTGAGATAATACGGCTCCTATAGCGTATTTTTTTTTTTTTTTTATTTTATTTTTTTTAACGCACGGATATTTACTGTCAAAAGATTCACCACCACTTTGCATGAACTGCAATGATACCCTGACCATGCAACATCTAATAAACTGCTACAATGACACATCGCAAAATGTTGATTTGCATACCGCTATAGCCACACTGGACTACGAAAATATAAAAAAACATCTACCTGCTATATTATTAAAATTAATTTAAAATTGAAATGTTTATATAAGTAAATTAATATGTACAAAATGGGACGAAGGCCTAAGCAGCCAGTTCCTTTTTTTTTTTTTTTTTGTTTCTAGTATGTTTGTAAATTGATTTACAAGTCATATTATAATAAATAAATAAATAAATAATTATGTTCAGTGCTTCCAGTGCAGGTTCGTCTAAAGTGATTTTTATTTTGTACTTTGATTCTTTGATACGCCACCGTTCTCTCCTCTGAGGAACGTAGTGAGGTGTTTGACGATGGCTGCAAAATTCTTTATAAATTTTCTATAGTAACTTGCGAGACCTAGGAAGGATCTGAGTTCTTTCAATGTTGTAGGAATACGGACATTTTTTATAGACTGTATTTTTGTTGGGTCAACTGTAATCTTGTTGTATTTAATTATATGCCCTAAGTATTCCACAGAGTCTTTGAAAAAGTGAGATTTAGAAATTTTCATACTGGCCTGGTGAAGCGCATTTATGATTATGCGGATGTGTTCGATATGTTCTTCAGGAGAGGAAGAATAAATGAGAACATCGTCTATATAGACGTACGCGAACTTCCCGATATTGGTCTAAGGATATCATCCACGCGTCTTTAAAAAATAGATGGGGCAGTTTTCAGGCCGAACGGCATACGAAGAGATTCGTACTTAGCTCCATTTACACTAAAAGCCGTTTTTTCCCTGTCTGATTTATTAATATTAAACAGTTTGTGTGTTTAGTTTCGGAAAGTCTACGACCATTCTGCGCTTAGGTTTCCCTTGTTGATCGGTACCTTTTTTTGCGACTGTCCAAATGGGTGAATTGTACGGACTTTTACTAGGTTGGATTATTTCACTTTCTAAAAGTTTAATTATTTCTTTGTTAATAAAATCATTATCAGAAATAGGGTACGGATATTGTTTTGTCCAGATAAGATCTTCGGATTTCGTCCTTATTGTGGCTTGTACAGTGGTAGTAAATGGTAATATTGAGTTAGTACCTTCATTTTGTTGCATTGTGTTTTCAATTTCAGATCTATATTTTGCATTGCTTACTCTATAATTAATTTTTTGCAAAATTTTTCTTTCTTTCTTGGCCCTATACTTATAACTGAGCTTATACTCGATAAGGTTAATCTCTGCTTTAACTGTTCTGAGTCTCTGTTCGCCCAGAAGCATATCAAATTCTTCTAATGAATCAGTTTCAAAAAATGTAAGGAAATTATCTAACACTGATATTATTTTTTTGATTTTGATATTGAGAAACCATGAAGAGTTTTTACTTTTGTGGGTTTGATTGGAATAGACTCACCGATATTACATTTGTTACTTATGTAATTATTTGTTGCTCCAGTGTCGATGAGGATATTAACTGCTTTGCCTGTATTCCTGCAGTGGTGTTGACGACACGCAATTGACTCACTCGCTTGAGAAAAACAAAGCCTGTCTTATATTCACAATCGTCACTTTGTTTTGTAGCAGGTGATCGTAATTCATCGCCGCGATGTTGTGGTGTGAGATAGCCTAGTTCTTCTTAATGTATTTGATTTACTCGTTGTATCTTCTCTGGGGCATTGTAGTTACGAGGTGAAGGATTTTGGTGCCTCTTCTGTGGATCTCCTCGAATTGGGTTATTTGGAGGTAATCCTTGCATTTGACGGTTATAGCTGTTTTGTAAAGGTGCTGCGTTGAAGCTGGTGGGTCTTCTGTATTGCCGTGAGGAATCTACGTCCATTGTTTGGCACTGTGGGGTGGGTGCCCTCTGTGTATATTGCACTTGCACGTTTGGTCTATATCTTCGCTGATCATCGCGGTATCTTCTGTTTTGAAAGGATTGATGTTGCTGCTTGGGTGCACGTGCTTCTTCATGATGTCTTCTGTTTTGAAGGTGTTGATGTGGCATATTGTATTTCCTGTAGTCATCGTACTGAGGAAAATCGAATTGCAATTTCTCGTTGTCGTGGTATATCGTACTTGCGATGGCGTAGGCGGTTTCTAAATCCTTTGGATTGTGGCTGTAGAGGGTGCCGCTTGTATACTTGCTGTTCAATCCATGAATAAACGTTCTGACGGCTTCTTGATTCGCACACTTTTGCATTTCTGATGGGTCACCTGAGCTTCTCATTTCAATTTTTGTTTGAGCAAGATTCAATGCTGACTTCGCAATGAAATTCCGCCAGCGTAAGTTTGTTTTGCGTAATCCTTTTCATTTCGTCTAGTAAGACGTAAAAAGGTCTCTGGTCCGCATACGTGTAGTCGAGGCGATTTATGATTGAGTAGAAATTGAACCTCGCGTTGTGGTTGATTAAAATATCGGCTGCTTCACCTTGAATTTTCGAATGCAATATCTTTTATGCTTTCCATGTGCGTCCACCTACGGTTTCTCCAGGATCGGTATTCATTTATATTGCCCGTGAAGTCTGACAATGCTTTGAAAATATCCAGGTTAATCTGCATTTCGTTGATTATATTTGGTTTGCAGTCCTCGTGCTGATCCGTAATTGTCACATTTGATGGCAGACTGTTCTCCAGGGTAGCCACTCATTGTTGGTTCTCAGTTAGAGATGAAGTTAAAGCAGCAATTTGAGCCCTAAGGTTTGCAATAAGGACGACGCAAATTGAACAGCTTTTGTCTCTTTTTATGAGATTCTAGCGTGATTCCGATGATCTATGGTGCTGCTTCCATTTTTTCTGGAACTTATTTTTTTCCTTCTTAAGGAAATCCTGTTATATGGCAGGTTAAAATTTACCTATTTACTTATTTTTTGCATAAAAAATTTCACTTTGAAGAAACTATTAAAATTTCATTGAAGTGAAAGAAAAGAGTATTAGTATGGCCACAACGAAATTGTGTACATGCAAAATGGACAGCAGTGTTGTCTTGTGCACATGCCAGCCATTGTTATGTCGCTGCCTTCTTACAAATGTTCATGTAGAAGGATTCACGACGCCATTTATAGTTGACTGTCTTATTACCATGTCGGGTCGCGCTCTATGTGTTCAGCACTTAAGCGCTATTTATACTTATGCGAATGTTTGCTTACTTGCTAGAACAAAGAAAGTTTTATTACGCTTATCGGTCTTTTATTATGGAATTCTGTCTGTTGTGTTTATAATGCGGGAATTTCATGGTTTGTTTAGGTTAAGTGTGAAATTTGTTTAGGCTATCTTCGGCGTCGCTAACTCGCGCATGCTCCGAAGTACAGTCACGGCGGAAGAAAATCAGTCCCATCACTTTCCGGACAAACCCTGTACAAAGACAATCATCTTAACAGTTACAGGCGAAGTAACATTAGGTAAAATTCAAAAGGTGTATACTTTTTCTTCTTGATTGGCGTAGACACCGCTTACGCGATTATAGCCGAGTTAACAACAGCGCGCCAGTAGTTTCTTCTTTTCGCTACGTGGCGCCAATTGGATATTCCAAGCGAAGCCAGGTCCTTCTCCACTTGGTCCTTACAACGAAGTGAAGATCTTCCTCTTCCTCTGCTTCACCCGGCGGGTACTGCGTCGAATACTTTCAGAGCTGGAGTGTTTTCGTCCATCCAGACAACATGACCTAGCCAACGTAGCCGCTGTCTTTTAATTCGCTGAACTATGTCGATGTCGTCGTATATCTCGTACAGCTCATCGTTCCATCGAATGCGGGATTCGCCGTGGCTAACGCGTAAAGGACCATGAATCGTTCGCAGAACTTTTCTCTCGAAAACTCGCAACGTCGACTCATGAGTTGTTGTCATCGTCCAGGCCTCTGCTCCATATAGCAGGACGGGAATTATGAGTGACTTATAGAGTTTGGTCTTTTTTCGTCGAGAGAGGACTTTGCTTCTCAATTGCCTACTCATTCCGAAGTAGCACCTGTTGGCAAAAGTTATCCTGCGTTGGATTTCTAGGCTGACATTGTTGGTGGTGTTTACGCTGGTTCCAAGATAGACGAAATTATCTACGACTTCAAAGTTATGACTGTCAACAGTGACGTGAGAGCCAAGTCGCGAGTGCGACGACTGTTTGTTTGATGACAGGAGATATTTCGTCTTGCCCTCGTTCACTACCAGACCCACTTGCATTGCTTCCTTGTCCAGTCCAGAGAAAGCAGAACTAACGGCGCGGGTGTTGATGCCGATGATATCAATATCATCGGCATACGCCAGCAGCTGTACACTCTTATAAAAGATTGTACCTGCTGGATTAAGTTCTATAGCTCGAACTATTTTCTCCAAAAGCAGGTTGAAGAAGTCGCACGATAGGGAGTCGCCTTGTCTAAAACCTCGTTTGGTATCGAACGGCTCGGAGAGGTCCATTTCGATCCTGACGGAGCTTTTCGTGTTGCTCAACGTTAGTTTACACAGCCGTATTAGTTTTGCGGGGATACCAAATTCAGACATCGCGGCATAAAGGCAGCTTCTTTTCGTGCTGTCGAAAGCAGCTTTGAAATCGACGAAGAGGTGGTGTGTGTCGATTCTTCTTTCACGGGTATTTTCAAAAATTTGGTGCATAGTGATTATCTGGTCGGTTGTTGATTTTCCAGGTCTAAAGCCACACTGATAAAGTCCAATCAGTTTGTTGTCGGTGGGCTTTAATCTTTCATACAATACGCTCGATAGAACCTTATACGCGATGTTGAGGAGGCTTATCCCACGGTAGTTGCAGGATGGAGTCATGTGTAGAAGTTCACGCAAGTGAGGAAAGTTCTCTAAACGCCAATTAACTTGGGAGTGGCCAGAAACGATTCTTTTACTTATGGCTCAAGCAACTCACGACTTCCGGTCTTTGACCAAGTATCCTCTAGGTAGCCTAAGAACATCTGTTTGAAGGCGAGCTAAAGTGAGAAGGCGAAACATCCCCTCCGCAGGGTTGTGCGCTGGGTTTGGGACCCGCCACGTAAAAAAAAACACCCCCAATGAAAGGAATCAACAAGCCTCGGATGAGAGACCCTCTTTTGAAAGGTGTATACTACTAATAATAAAAATTAAAAGGCTCAATTGATATTCTATGTTTTCTATAAAATACGATAAATTATTATGCTATGGTATCCTTCAACAACTTAATGCTGAATTTGATATTGCTGCTAAAAACTTAATTTTAAACGACAAATAATACTGATTCAAAAACATACGGTTTTTATAAAAAATTTAAATATGAAATACAATTTATACTCGAGTATCTTAACAGAGATGAGATTTTGAGTAAAAAAAACTTGAATGTGAAGGTGATACATTAACGTTCACTAATAAACTAATAAAATCAAGACAATACACGATGATCCGTTATAGGTCAGATCCTATAGATATCCTCGAGTACATAACTTAGAAGTTGAGAAAGAACATAAGGAAATATTGGCTCACGGTATAATTGGTCACAGCAAATCTCCATATTCTGCACCAACCTGAGTTGTACCCAAGCAACCAGATGATTCTTAAATACAAATATGGCGAATTGTAGTGGATTATCGTAAATTAAAAGACATTACCGTAGGCAACGAGTATCCTATTCCTTTTAGGGATGAAATATTAAATAAACTAAAAATGCATGTACTTTAGTACAATTAACTTAACAAAGAGATTCAATCAAATTGAAATGACCTGCAGGGGACAAATGGATGGACATTTT
The DNA here is from genome assembly GCF_024586455.1 of Bactrocera neohumeralis. NCBI lineage: Eukaryota > Metazoa > Arthropoda > Insecta > Diptera > Tephritidae > Bactrocera > Bactrocera neohumeralis. The sequence continues at coordinate 1,168,437 of NW_026089624.1, forward strand.
GAGTTTTTACGTATGTTGTTTGGTTTTAAGAATGCGCCATCGACATTCTAAAAGCTGATGAATACAGTCAAGATGCTTTGATCGAAAATGGTTGTATGGTGTACTTGTACGATATTATTGCCTTCAGTACTTCACGTCAAGAACATATGGATGCTCTTGAAACAGTATTTTACAGACTTATTGTGGCAAATTTGAAAGTATACATTGAAAAAACGGAATTTTTAAAGAAAGAAGCCGAAGTTCTTGGTCTTATTGTAACTCCGGAGGGAATCAAGCCCAACCCTAATAAAATAGATTCCGTACTGAAATGCCAATTGCGAAAAACGGAAAAATAGATTAAACAAATTTTGGGATTATGTGCTTTTATCGAAAATTTATTAGGGACTTTTCTAAAATGTCTAAACCTTTAATTTAGTGCTATTGTAATTAATGAAGAATAAAAAACGCTAAGAACCAATTTAAGCATACCCGGACAATGAAAGAAAGTTTACTCTAACCACCGACGCATCAAACGTAGGTCATCATGGTTGCTTTCCAAGCCATACTCGTAATGAACATGAGTTATATTATTCCACAACAAACAACAAGGAAATATTTTCGCCCGTATTTATATGGATGAAAATTTATCGTGAATATTGATCACAGACCTCTACAATGGCTCCACAACTTGAATAAATACTTAAACACTGATATTTTGATAGTACTTCCTCTAATATCGCTACAGCCATATTCATTCCCCACCGGAAGATCCTGAATCTAATATTTCGGAAAGACCATTGACTATATTTAAACGACAACTGAGAGGGATAAAAAGCAATGCAAACTGCAGACATTTTTAGAAACGGTATTGCAACAATTAAATATGTCGAATTATGAGCAACACATGCTCTGTAATTTTTATTGAGATAACTCAAATATTGGCCGACTTATCTGGCATAAAGTCACCTGGAAGTTCAAAATCTTTATATTAGGTATATGGGGTTCAGAAAAGTGATGAGGTTGATTAAATCCATTTCTGATACACATAACATGTACGAGGTTTGACAATTAAGTAATGAGGCCGATTTTATTGCCGCGCTTGTGGTAAACCTGTGACGTTGAAATTCCCTTTCTCTTATTCCGGCATCCCTTCCCTATCCATTGATATATGTACCATCGCTCTAGCTTGTTTATTTCGCCTGCTGCGTCAAGTTGAGTAGACGTGTGTTTGTAGTGCTCGTCACGAAAATGGAAAAACGAAATCAAGAGCAACGCGTCGCGATAAAATTTCGCGCCAGATTGGGCGAAACAGCCTAGGAAACGTACGCTAAAATTGTAAGAGTGTATATTGATTGTGCTCTTAGTCGTGCCCAAAGCTCACAATGGTTGTCTCCGCGCGCCCCCGCCCGAAAAAAGCTCGCATGAGCAAGTCGAAGGTGAAAACGATGATTATTGTCTTTTTTGATAGCCGTGGAATCGTCCACAAAGAATTCGTTCCACCGGGAAAACTGTGAATCAAGTCTACTGTTGCCAAGTACTCGAAAGGATGCGAAAACGAGTCAACAGGGTGCGCCCAGACAACGCTCGTAACTGGATCCTAATCACGACAACGTGCCGTGCTACAACGCCCTCAGCGTGTCCCAGTATTTGGTTTTGACGGTTGCAACAGCCGCCTTATTCGCCCGACATGTCACCCTGTGACTTTGTTCTGTTTCCAAAAACAAAGTCGAAGCGTTCCAGAAATGTTACGAAGCATGGAAAACGCGCTGAAATCGCTGTATAGTTGCCCAAGGGGACTACTTTAAAGGGGATGGTAGAGTTGTAGAATAATTTTCAAATATACGGTTTTTATGGAATCAGTCTCATTACTTAGTTGTCATACCTCGTATTGTCACGAAAATGTTCTGTTTGAATTTTAATTTTATATCCCTCACATTGATTATTATTTTTTGTCAAGAGACAACTATAGAAACTGGGGTTCATAAATTCGGTGCCTAGGCCCTGGAACAATTTTATTTGGATTGAACAGTTTTTGATTATAGGGTGGGATAATTGAAAGGATTTATTACAACAAAATTTTAACCCGTTATATCAGTTGCTTCCTAATTTGAATACCGGAAAGTGAAGGAATCAAATAGAATTAAAAATTGTATTACATAGGAAGTAGGCTTGGTTGTGGTCCGACTTCGTCCATTTGCACACTTTGGCATAGGAATATGAGCACAAACAAGTACAAGTAATAAGTCGAAATCTGTGGGTCGGGTCCCGAAATATGTGATTTCACCATGCCCAATAGTACAATTTTCACATCGGGAGTGAGCGGGGTTTCCGATTTCATCTGCTTTTGTGTGTGTGTCAAAGTGTGCGATCAACAAATAAGTTTGTTCCTCAAATTTTTTTTAATTTACCTGCAATCCAGGCTGTGGAAATTCGCAGGCAGATTCACCGGAGGTCCTTATATTGCTGACACCAAGTCACTCATCAATTTAATTGAAATTATTTACATTAGTATCTAAAAACCACAACCAATTTATCACATAAACATTTGGAAATTTTAAACAATAACAAAAAATAATACCAAATTAAAAAACACTTAATTAATTTTCGCGCAAAGGTTCTCCTCCGAACATCTAAAGTGGGTATCAGCTGTTTCTGTCACACGGCAAACCTGCTGTCTGCGCAGAGTTCTAGGTGGCCAGGGACACTATATTATCTGCAAGTGCAGTCGGTAAAGCAGTTGGTAAGGCAGTTTCTTTTACTTAACGTAACCACAATTCAATAAGATCGTGATGGACATACAAACTCCGCCTCCCGGTGGGGGTACACAATGTAACCAAATAGGTATGCGGCTCGAACGCCTTACGATTATGGAGATATTAAGCAAGGAATTGAAAAATGAAATTGCGGCACTTAAGCTCCAAAATGAAAACTTGAGGAAATCACTAAACAAATATGCCAACGAAACGTCTTCTTCTCCATCAAAATCGACCTTTGTAGCAGAAACAGACGAATAAGAGCTGGAAAATGAAATAAATTGGGTATTAAAAAAGAAAGAAAAGAGGGAAAGCAAAAAACGCAAAGCAGATTCTTCACCGGATGTAATGCTGAAGTCCCCGAGTCCGGAAAACACAGCAGAATGTAAAAAAGCTACAAAATTAAGTCATCGCCCTCCGCCAATTATTATATCAGAGAATTTTAATCAACCTTTGATGCGTTCCTTGATAAAAGAGGAAGTTCAAAATACTTACACACTCAAGCTCACTGGCCCAAGCTCATGTAAAATAAACGTTTCAAATCGTTCAGACTACAGAATACTAACAAGGAAATTAAACGAATCGCAAATTTCTTGGTTCTCGTACGAGGACAATCAATCGCGTGATATACTCGTAATGGTAAAAGACCTTCATCACAAATGTGAGCCTGAAATCACTGTCGCAGATCTTCAGAAGCAGGGTTTTAAAGTTTCGAAAGTCATAAATCAATTTCAATATAAAACAAAAAATCCATTAAATATGTTTATTGTTTGCTTCGAATCAAAAATCTACGAAATTGAGCATATTTTAAATTCTGTCGTCAAACTCGAGCCCATAAAGCCATCGAATCTTGTACCGCAGTGTAAGTCCTGTCAAGCATTCGGTCACACCAGAAATTACTGTTGTAAACCACCAAGGTGTGTAATGTGCCCCGAAAATCATTCAACTCTAAACTGCACAAAACCTGTTGATCTACCGCCAAAATGTTGTAACTGCAATCAAAGTCACCCTGCGAACTATAGGGAATGTGAAGTGGCAAAACAACTTCAAAAAATTAGAAACACGACTGAAAAAAATAAAGAGCATTATCAAAAACCAAAACGCATAATTACAACCGCTTCTACTGCTCCTCAGAAGGAAGTTACTAATGTAAGTCAGAAATCTGGAAAACCCTCATTTGCCATCATAACTAAAGGCAGTAATCAGGTACAACAACTTATGTCTGCAAACCAAGCAAATTCTAATGCTGTTATTGATATAACTAGGGATGGCAACGATTAATCATTTGATTAAATTAATCGATTATTTTCATTCAATTTACGATTTAATTGCATCAAAACACCTTTTCTAATTAATCGACTAGTACTCGAGTAATTGCAAAATAATCGCAATCAGCATTTTGAAAGTTAATACATTTTATGTTCATCTAAGTTAGCGTACAAGGGTCGAAATTGGTCGCATCAGTCATTAATGACTGGAAACGGTGTAAACATAGTTAAATTCTAATATGTCAACGTAGTTTAATATCAACAAATGAATGTCTGGTAACACTGCATTTACAGTTAAGTCAAACGCATTTTACGTTCAGTTGTTTGAAGAGCAATGGCGCCAGTTAAAAGCGAAGTGTGATAATTTTTTAATAAAATAAGCAATAACTACGTTAAATGTCAACTTTGCTGCAAAAATTAAAAATTGTCTAATAACACATTAAATATGTTGCAGCAATTAAAATTAAAGCATGCAACTGTAGCTTGCAAATTGGTGATAAGTCGGAGCAATCGGTATTACATTTTAAATTTCTTCTAGTTATATATAAATACATATATGTGTACAAATTAGACTCTGCAATCTAGGAGTAAAGACAATGTTTCCCTAAGTGAAGACACTGACACTATGATTGAAATGCCGAGTTGCAGCAGCAAACCAATTAATGAAAGCCCTTTGAGTGTGGGGCCAAGCTTCAGCAGCAAGAAACCGAATGAAAGCAGCATGATAGAGCTACCCAGCTGTAGCAGTAAAAATCCTCAACCCCTCATTTCTAAAGTCTTACAAAATATTGAAAACCTTTCGCTTCATGGCTCAAAGAACCAAAAGCTACAGCATGGAATAGTGGAAATAGTTATCAAGGATAATCTACCTTTTGACTTTGTTGAAGGTATATTAAAATACATTACAAAACAAATTGATAATTAATGACTCTTTTTGTTCATTTATTTTTTAAAAGGTAAAAGCTTCTTAAGTTTCATGAAGCAACAGTTAATTAACTTTTCTATTGACGAAAAAAAAAGTAATGGCTGTAGTGACCGACAATGGTGCAAACATCGTAAAAGCAGTACACGATTCATTTGGCAAAAAGCGCCATATTCCTTGTTTTGCACACACCCTAAATTTGGTATGTGAAAACTCACTGAACAATCCTGAAGTAAATGCAGTTGTTCTAAAATGCAAAGAAATAGTTAAGTGGCTAAAAATAAGTGTTAAAGCTATTGATGATCTTCGAAATATGCAAGCTGCTGCCGGAGTAGCTGAAGACAAAATGCTAAAGCCAATTTTGGACATGAAAACACGTTGGAATTCGACCTAATACATGCTCGAACGGTTCATTAAACTATGTTCATGTATTAACCAAATACTCCTCAACTATTCTGATAACATCTAAGGAAAAAGATGATATCATGGAAATACTTAGTATATTGAGACCATTAGAGGCAATGACTGTACAACTAAGTGGTGAACAACGAGCAACGTTAAGTCAAAGGATTCCATTAGTTCACTGTGGTCGGGAACAAAGAGTGAGAATAACAGCTAAACAGCCAGTCGCTGAAAAACTAAAAGATGTCGTGTTAAATCAGTTTGATCGTAGATTTGGCTACATCGAACATTCCTTTTTGCTAGCTGCATCAACATTACTCGACCCGAGATTCAAAAAAATTCATTTCAAAGACCCATTAGCGTTGTCCCCAGTTATAAAGTGTTTACGTACAGTTACAGATGATACTATGGAAACGGGCAACGAGTCGTCAGGCGAACCGGTAGAGAATGAGTTTGACCTCTGGGCTCCTCACAAAACTCTAGTGCACAAAAGAAGGAAAATGGACAACGATTTTACATCTCCACAAGATAAATTGAGCTTTTATTTGAATAGTCAGGTATTAGAACTACGTCGAAACACTATTGATGCTTGGGAAGAAATGAAAACCGTTTACCCAAAACTGTACGAACTTTCAAAAAAGTATTGTCATCTACTTGGTACCTCAGTACCAGCTGGGCGGCTTTTCTCAAAAGCGGGTGCAACTGCGACCGAAAAACGCAATCGTTTGACAACAAAACGTTTATCGAAATTGCTTTTTCTTCAAACTTGGTTGAACAGAGAATAAATTTTCTTGACTTCAATGAATATATTTTCATTTATGCTAAGACAAATGATTTTTTAATACGATACGATACGATTTAAGTGGACGTGGCCCCGCCCCTCCTAAGTTTTTTGTACATATCTCAGAAACTACTACAGCTATGTCAACCAACCTCTATAGAGTCGTTTCCTTCAGGCATTATCATATACAGTTCAAAAATGGAAGAAATCGGATAATAACCACGCCCACCTCCCATACAAAGGTTATGTTGAAAATCACTAAAAGTGCGTTAACCGACTAACAAAAAACGTCAGAAACACTAAATTTTACGGAAGAAATGGCAGAAGAAAGCTGCACCCAGGCCTTTTTTAAAAATTTAAAATGGGCGTGGCGTCGCCCACTTATGGACCAAAAACCATATCTCAGGAACTACTATACCAATTTCAATGAAATTCGGTATATAATATTTTCTCAACACCCTTATGACATATACGAAATATGGGTGAAATCGGTTCTCAACCACGCCTTCTTCCAATATAACGCTATTTTGAATTCCAACTGATGCCTCCTCTGCATAATATATACATTAGGAACCAATGATGATACCGGAATAAAACTTTACACAAATACGGTATTTGAAAAATATGTAAATAGCGGATAATGAAATCTCGATTATCACTTTATCATGCGAGAGTATAAAATGTTCGGTTACTCCCGAACTTAGCCCTTCCTTACTTGTTGTTTTTGTGTATATACCAACACACTTTGAATGTCTGAAATAAGAATATAGTCTCCTACATATATTTTATTGGTTTTATTTTTACGCAAAGTTGCAAAACATAGCCTTTCAAGCAAGAAGCAATTCTTTTACTTTAAGATTGTTGCACATATTTTGAAAAACTTAATGTCATTGTGTTACTTCACTTCAAATATAGGTCACTTTCTCTTTTAGGATATGTCTGGGACTGCATTATAATACAAGATTCGGCGCTGAAACATGGTGGTGGTCTTTATGCAATTTAGTAATAATTGAAAACATTGAAATTAATCGATTAATCGATTTTTTACATTAATTGCAATTAATTGCAATTATTATTTTATATCTTGCAATTAACCATTTGGATATTTAATCGATTAAAAAAAATTTTGCCATCCCTAGATATAACCAATTGTTTAATCCAAACAAATACTCCTCTGCATTAACCCCACAAATTACAAAAAGTAATAGAGGCGTAATGTAGAGGAGTATCAACCGCCTCAACTTCACGCAACAGGCGAAAAAGGAGAAACGAAGAAAACATCTTCCCGCGCTTTTTACCAAAAAGGCTTTATTATCCCGCCAATATAGAAGTGAACACAGCAAGTGAAAATGCAGAACACAATTAAGTAAAATTAAACACAAGTGAACACAGTGATACATTCAAGTGAACAAACACAACAAACAGGAAAAACCCTCCAATCATCATTTCAACCAAAAATATCAACACAGGATATAAAGCAGCAGCAGGTTACAATAATTTAATAAATTAACATAGATTTACATGTATCTATAGAGTAAAGCTGAGATCACACGATTGGTCAAATGTACCGATTTTTGACAAAATTTTTCTGTACAAATTTGTACAAAATAAATTTTGTGTACCGATACAATTTTCAGTGTTCACACGATTGGCGTACTTGAGCCAGAATTTTTCTGTACTGATTTGTACACTTCAATAATATGACAAATATTTGTGCAACCCTGTCACATGGTTGGGCTTGTCATCTTAAATAAAGTAGATAGCTGATAAGCTTTGAATACATAATTACATATATTTGAACGTAATTTTATAATTTTTAAATATAATGATTTCTTCATCAAGAAAAAAGAAAATAGTGGCAATTATGTGTATTTGTGTACACCTAATTAATAAAAAGAAACAAATAAAAGAAAAACCGAAATTGAAGAAGCGAAGTGTTTGGGTGCTAGATTGGCTTCAGAGGAGAAATACTGACGGGGCGTATGCAAAAACTCTGCGCGAGTTTCGTGAAGTGAATAATCAAAAATATTTGTTTAAAAATTATCTTCGCATGAACGAAGCCACTTTTAATTATATTCTTGAATTAGTCTCCCCAAACATAAAAAAAAGTGACACCAATATGCGCAAAGCAATACCAGCAAATGAACGTTTGGCGGTTACACTTCGCTTCCTTGCCTCTGGAGACAGCTTCAAAAGTTTATCTGTTGACTTTCGCATTGCGCCGAATACCATATCTATATTTGTGCCGGAGGTTTGCGATGCAATTTACAAAGCTTTGAAAAATGAATATTTACAGGTAGGTTTACAGGTTTACATAATGACATCAAAAATATAAATTAATGTCACATTACATATTTGCAAGGTTCCAAATAACGAACAGATGTGGATTGACATTGCCCAAAAATTTAGTGATAAATGGAATTTTCCCCATTGTATAGGCGCAGTTGACGGGAAACACATTGTGATGAAGGCTCCGCCGCGGTCTGGAAGTACCTTTTATAATTATAAAGGTACTAATAGTATTGTACTTATGGCTATTGCGGATGCGGACTACCGATTTATATATATTGATGTCGGGTGCAATGGCAGAGTTTCGGACGGCGGCGTTTTTGGAAAGTCCACATTTCAGAAAGCTTTGGACAATAACACACTGAGATTGCCTTTACCACAACCATTGCTAAATCGTGACCGTGATTGTCCATACTTGTTAGTGGCGGATGATGCATTCCGCATGCAAAAGCACATTTTAAAACCATACCCTGGTAAAAATTTAACTGCCGGTCAACGCATATTCAATTACCGATTGTCACGTGCTAGGCGCGTTGTCGAAAATGCATTTGGCATTATGGCAAAGCGGTTTCAAATTTTATATCGACCAATTCAACTGAATGAGCATAAAACGACCCAAATAACACTGGCCTGCTGTGCCTTGCATAATTTTTTAATAAAAAAAAATGCCAGTTATTTGGAAGGTTTAACTACAGATAGGAATGATCAACAAGACAATTCAGTTCATGAGCAACAAGGAGCAGAGGAACGTCCAACGACATACATAACCAATGAAGCCAAAGAAATTCGTGAGGAGTTCGAACAATATTTTATGACAGCCGCTGGAGAAATACCATTTCAATATGCATAGATGTTTATGTTAAATAAAATTAATGATTTAAATATGTCTGTAACTTTATTAATATAGAAGAAAAAACAATTCAATGAAATATCAATCATCATTTAATTCTGAAAGCGCATCTATAGTGCACTTCATAATATTAATTTCAAGTTTTTTTGCTGCTTTCTCATTTTTTGCCTCCATTTCACGCATTTGCGACGCTATGTAGATACATGCCGAAGGAATACCATTTGTCTTCTTTTTCTGCATACAACAAATCTGTTGCGCGTTTTAAAATATCTTCTGGCGAATTGGTTGCTGCATCAGCTGGCGATGATGTTGATGCGTTGGATTGCATGTTGATGGATTGAAAATGCGTGTTTGGTAAACTTTCACTATCAGGGCTTATATTTGAAACAGATGAAGTCGTTTTTTTTTTGTCGTGGTTATGATAAAACTGCATTGCAGTCCAAAATTGCCAATGAGGTTGTGAACTTGACGCACTCTGACCAGACTTTGCCTGTAATTTGTTTTTTGTATTATTGTACGCTGTTTTCACATTCGCCCACTTGGCTTTGTACTCATCAACGCTACGGCCATGACAGTTCGCTGCAACTTCTCTCCATGCGTTCTCTCTCTTCTGTCGGTTTTTATAGTCTGATGAAGAATATTCCCACAGACAAGGATGTTTTTCTATTATTTCTATTAAATTAAAAACATCTTCCGAGGACCATGCCGTTGTAACTTGAAAACGCTTTCTCTTTTTATCTGGCGTTGGTGTTGGTTCTGCAGACATATTGGATATATTTTCGCATATTGCTGTAGTCAAATTATCAAAGATTTCATCTTCATCTGTATCCATATTCTGAAAAATAAAAGAACAATATTAATATATAAAATGTAAATAAATAAATATATATAAACATATCATAAATATTTATACTCACCAATAGATGTAGTGACTTGTTTAATAACGGACAAATGGAATAAAGAGCAGTGGTGGTCTAAATTTGAGATTTTGAGTTAGAGACAATTTTTGAGACTTGAGACGATTTTGCTATTCCGTAAGTGACAGTCACAAAATCTATTACATTTCATTATTCAGAGATGTTTTTAAACTTGAATGAAAATAAATATGTCGATAACAAATATTAAATTTTCTATAACATAGTCAAAAAACATAATTATCAATGAAAATAAAAATATATGTTGACTTTGTTTCATAATATTTACGAAATTTATGTAAAATTGATTTATTTTTAACCTTTTCGTGTTTGAGTTGCTTACAAAATATAAAGAAACGACAATCGATTAATATCTATGATGATCTCTATTCAGTATATTCAAAATGGCAGACAAGAGTTCTTTTTAGTTTTGTGACCTGCTAACTACCAGGTCTCAATATTTTGAGACTAACGCTAGAGACTGTTTAGTGAATAGTAACTAGTCTCAAATTGAGACTTTGCCTCAAAATGTCTCACATAGAGACTAGAGACTGGTTACAGAATCCCGCTATTAGTTTAATAATCATAGAGTTGCCAAACAGTAAATAATGAAATTCCAGCCAGGTGTAAAGTATTCATAGGATAATAAAAATAAAACAAAAACTTCTTTTTAGTTTTGTGACCTGCTAACTACCAAGTCTCAATATTTTGAGACTAACGCTAGAGACTGTTTAGTGAATAGTAACTAGTCTCAAATTGAGACTTTGCCTCAAAATGTCTCACATAGAGACTAGAGACTGGTTACAGAATCCCGCTATTAGTTTAATAATCATAGAGTTGCCAAACAGTAAATAATGAAATTCCAGCCAGGTGTAAAGTATTCATAGGATAATAAAAATAAAACAAAAACATAATTTTGGCTTTATTTGAATTGATTGGTCATGTGATTGGTCATGTAGTGGCAGATAAAATTATCGGTACATTTGTCCATTTTTTGTATTTACTTGATTTGTACAACAGTTCACATGATTGGTACAACAGAGCCGTATTTTATCGGTCTATCTGCACAAAAATTTTGTTAATTTGCCTTATGCCAAATATTTTCTGGCTGTCACACGATCTGTACATATAAATGACAAAAAATTGGTACATTTGACCAATCGTGTGATTTCAGCTTAACACAATTAACCCTTATTGATAATACACACACACACAAATATATTTATATATACACAATTAAACTCGAAAATTATAACGTTTGAACTTAAAATAATTATCTTTTAATTAAACGCAATCGGCCCCATACGTCGACATACCCCGACATTTTTGGTCCTATCGAGCCGCGATAATTAAAAGAAAAAGTCTTCGTGGGAATTTTAACAACAACATCATCGTTGGAATTCTACAACCCAACCTGTAGGTTTCAAAAGAGTGCACCCAACAAACAAAAACCCTATACGCTGAAGCAACAAACACCGAACAAGTAATTAAAAACAAAAACGAACCAAACTTAATCAAAAGCGGAAAAAATTTGTAAGTGCGACCCATATTTTTTCTATATCTTAATATATAAAAATCACGTGTCACGTTGTTTGTTTTCGATGGACTCCTAAACTACTGAACCGATTTTAATGAAATTTTTAACACTGTGTGCAGTTTGGTCCAACTTGAAAGATAGGATAGTTTATAACTCTCCTTATAGTCGCATTATTTATTTATTGCAAATTATTTGTTTATTATTAGCAAAGAGCTATCCACCAGTTGGTGGCGCTAACAGCGGTATTGAGTAAGTGCGGTATGTTACAGTAGATGGCGCTACATTTCTTTCTAAATTTTCATGGATTTACCGTGCGATTCTGTAACTTGAGACAGTCTCAAGTCTCTAAATTTGAGATTTTAAGTTAGAGACAATTTTTGAGACTTGAGATGATATTGCTATTCTGTAAGTGACAGTCACAAAATCTATTACATTTCATTATTCAGAGATGTTTTTACACTTGAATGAAAATAAATATGTCGATAACAAATATTAAATTTTCTATAACATAGTCAAAAACCATAATTATCAATGAAAATAAAAATATATGTTGACTTTGTTTCATAATATTTACGAAATTTATGTAAAATTTATTTATTTTTAACCTTTTCGTGTTTGAGTTGCTTACAAAATATAAAGAAACGACAATCGATTAATATCTATGATGATCTCTATTCAGTATATTCAAAATGGCAGACAAGAGTTCTTTTTAGTTTTTTGACATGCTAACTACCAGGTCTCAATATTTTGAGACTAACGCTAGAGACTGTTTAGTGAATAGTAACTAGTCTCAAATTGAGACTTTGCCTCAAAATGTCTCAAATAGAGACTAGAGACTGGTTACAGAATCCCGCTATTAGGCTGTCATAACAAAAGCTGCCACTTGCTAAAAACATTAAATGAAAATGCGTTGTTTGAAGTTTATATTATTTGTGGTAAAGTCATACGAATCTATGACTTCCAATATTCTAAATTTAAGAAAAAATCACATACAATCCGTGAAATAAATAAAGTTATGTACATATGTATGGTCAGACAAATAAGCAATGCTGCCACTCTTTTCCAGTAAATCTTCCTCGAATTTGGGAGATTTCAGAGGAATTTAGGAAATCGAAGAGTTGATTTCTGCATGTATTTCCTAAATGCAAAAAAAAATTTCATTTAGTTGCATTTAAGTATAGAATTTTGTATGGCTAATGCCCGGTTTCACAGTCCATACTTAAGTTGTGCCTAAATAAAATCTTAGCTAAATATTGTTGCAAACTGAGTGGTCGTTCGCGTTTCACAGTCAATGCTCAATTTCTATAAAATTTTATTATGATATATGGCAGCGTTATGGGCAACATATGTTTTACAAATGTCATTCATAAAAATATGTTTGAAATATTTAAATTATAACAGACAATATAAAAAAAAATTATATCAAAAATTGATGAAAACAACAAAAGAACCCCAAATTTCATCACTAGCGAGTCGGAGCACCTATGGGAACTGAAAGAAAAGTATAAGCTGTTATTGAGTGCAAACGAACGGACACTTGCCCTACGCTACGAAAGATGTCGCTGAAAATTCAAAGCAAATTCAAAACAAAAATCACCTGTTATTTAAGCATTGCTTAAGCCTCCCATTTTCAGTGCTTAAGCATAACCTAAGTATGAACTGTAAAACACTATTTTCCTGTTTTATCTTAAGCACAACATAAGTATGGAGTACATTTGGAGTTAAATTTAGAGCTATATGTGCTATTGCAGTAGATGGCGCTACATGAGGATACATTTATTGACACTTATTTGTGATACTAACGGCTGACGTTGTAAGGTAATTGAATAAGTGCGCTGTATTAGGCTAGATGGCGCTATAGAAGCAGATGTTGTTATATTAAAAGTCCAAACGTTTATTTTAGCTAAAATTTATTAAACTTAAAACGTGTGTTTAAAATTTACCATTTATTAAACGTAAAACGTGTGTTTAAAATTTACCATTTATTAAACGTTTACCATTTATTAAACGTAAAATTTGTGTTTAAAATTTATCAGACTCGGCCACGCTTTGCTTTCTTTTTATTATTTAAAACTCTTTAAACGAATTAAATAAAAGTAAGTATTATTAGCTTGCTTTTCATTTTATTTAATAAATCTTATTTTGAACTTTGAAGTAATATTTTCAATAAAATGCCACCAAAAAAATCGAACCTCAATAATGCACGGAGTAGAGCGGCACAACGCCAAAGAGTTCAAAGAGGTCAGCAGTCTGCAGAACAAATCGCAGCAAGAAACTCAGCTCAAAGAATCAGGACAGCAGAGAGTCGTGTACAAGAATCCCAAGAACAGCGTGATAGACGTCTGCGACAAACTGTTACCAGAACAAGAGCGGCGCGTGAACAACACATAGCTACAGCACGATTACGAGATGGACAGAGACAGCGGACCAGCCGCTCATTAACACGTTCAACATTTGTTCGTCTTGCGTTCGAATATGAAGCAGATATTGATTACTCTGCGCATTCAAAAATTGCTACCGGGAAAATGGATAAACTATGTCCATATTGTCATGCATTAAAATTTCGCAATGAAACACCCGGCATGTGTTGCGCATCAGGAAAAGATCTGCTGCCACCTCTTCCCACTCCGTCGGAACCTTTAATATCGCTTCTTGCTGGACAGAGTTCAAAAAGCGTTTTAACTATTTCAAATAAAAATTGGGCGGGGCGAAGTTCGCCGGGTCAGCTAGTATTAATATAAAGTGCAAATCATATTTGTCAAAAAATACCCAATTGTCAAATTGTGTCCTTAAGCATAATTTATTTGTTTTATTGGGTTGACAAAAATTTGATTTGCCCTATTTAATTATATATATGTACATACATACCTGCATATCCTTACCCTAGAGAAGAAGTGCAATAAAAAATATATGCATATATTTTGCCGTCGGCTATTGCATTCTTCTCGTTAAACTGAAATTATATTATAAATAAATATACACCCGCAATTACTTAACTACAAACGAATAGCGCACCCA
>NW_026089624.1:1183249-1194005 GCF_024586455.1 Bactrocera neohumeralis
TGTTTTTTTTTGGGGAAAACAAGTTGTTTTTTTTGACAATTATTTTTTTTCTGGGTGATTTGAAAAAATTAGCCTTTTCACCCATTTCCCAGAAACCCCTTGCCCCGTATAGGCATGTTGGTGGTTCATGGACTTTTGGGTTTTCCCAAAAGGGGAATTTTTGTTTGTTTGAATTTGGACACAGTTTTTATATAATTTCGGTGTTGAATTTTCCTCACGATTAAGGGTTTTTTAATTTATGATGCTTTGAACCATATATATTTTGTTTAATTTTTGGGATATATTGATATTTACCTGGGAACAGGAATTAGCAGTCGTACCCAAACCTGGGCCCCCGATGCACCCGGAACGAAAATTTTTGCAGTTGTAAAATAAATTATTCATGTGGATATGATTTGTCGTAGAGAAAACTGTGGTGTTGCGGGCACAAACACCCTTGTGTGATGGGAATCCACATGATGCCCCTTCGACAGTCAATTGATGCAAAGCCCAAATTTTTTTCTGCATGGTCGAATGGTTGAGGATGTTATCGACTTAAAGCGTTCACAAAATAAAACATAATTTTATCCTTTTTTTGTTTGACTCTTGATTTCAGAGGGATTATTTGTTAGCACATTGAGCTAACGAAGTACTAGCATGTGGGTTATCCAGTGAATCCGCTTTGACAGAGTTTTTATAAAATTGTTATGCAAACTTCTCACGATGGCAGGTTCAGAAACGGGGACTTTTTTCCCCCTTTTTTTAAAAAAATTGGATAGGTTTTAAATTTGCCATCACTACCGTGATGACAAGGACCCATAAATAGCTGAAGTCTTATGAATTAAATTTTTATAATGTCATTTTGTTTCATAACTTCTGGTAAATCAAAAAATTTTTTCCCTTTTAAAAAATGAGTTTTTTATTGTCATACCGTGCCTTCAACCGTTCTAACCCCTTTAAAAATTTTTCATTTATTACCTGGGAAAAGCATTTACAGTTTCAGCGGTTGAATTAATACTTGTTAAATTAAACTTGGTTCAATTATTCAAGGTGATAAATATTTTTCAAATAGGTCCAAAAGCCTTTTAAGTCTAAAGACATTGCAGAACAGGGTTTTTCAGGTTTATAGCAACTTAAAAATTTTTTCAAATAAAAAATTATTTTAAAATGTATACAAAAATGCCCAACTGGTTGAAAAAAAAAAGGGAAAGCGTCCAAAAAAGGAAATAAACGGGAAAAAGGCGGAAAAGGGTTTTTACGAAATTCCGCGGCCAAAAATCAATTTAGACAAAAAAAAAAAGATGCCGAAATGCGGGGTATTGCTTTAGAACCTGGCCGACAGGAGTACTGCCAAAAAAAAACAGAAGGGTTCAAGACCGGAGCATACTCCAAAGGTCTCAAACGTGGTGCAGAGCATTTAGTTAGGGGGGGAAAACTTCAAAGGTCTGCTCAATGGAAGGGAAAATATAACACCTACAGATGGGAACCCAATTCTCAACGTTCCTCCCAAACACCCCTTCCCCGTCGATTTTGCCTTATTCTGTAGCACGAAAGGGAACGTCTCTTTTTCCCCTAATCTTTCTTTATACCCCCCTAAGCTAATACGACTGTGAAACTCACGTTGGGAACACTCAGCCTTATCAGGGTCGGGGGTTTGAGCCGTTCGGTACCAAATTTCATCGTGACATCTTTAATCTATTTTGGAGAAAATAATGAGCGCCAGAGTTTTAATAGAGAAGGTAAAATTCTTGGAGGTAAAATGCTGGGGATGCCGAAGGATAGATAAAATTGGCCCCCAAAACGGCCGTTAGTTCGCTTTCCCAGAAGCAAATGGCTCGGTAGTGAACGAGGACAAAACGAAAAATATCCTGTTTCAAACAAAAGTCGTCGCACTCGAGACTTGGCTCGCACGTCACTGTGGACAACTGTAAAGTGTTTTACGGGATCCTGCTTAGAAAAGTTTAACTCCACGGTGCTCAAAAGCACAACGGATCAATAAAAGCGTCGATACGCCCTGAAAATTGGGGAAGGTTTTTAGTCCAATTGGCAGTGCGGGGAAAAACACAACCACCGGTAGGGTCGGGCCCTCAAAAACCCGCCGTACTTTGGGCCCGGGCACCCGGGGCAATGAACCCACATTCGACTAAAAAGTCAGTTCCCCCCGCGTTTTGGGGTTTTTAACCACACCCCAAAACTCCACAAAGGGCCAAACCCAGAGCAGACGGGAGCAAACCCGGGGGCTCTCTCGTGGACCAGGTTAAAGCTTTGGTATTGACCTTGTAGCCGAAACACACCGTTGAGCCCCAAACAGCCCTGGACGGGGGCCGGGATCTTAGTCCCCTTAGACAGGCATCCCTTACCGCGGGTATTTTGGTTTCAACCGAACCCGGGAGGGGCCCCCCCGCGGGGGGAACGTCACGTGGCCGTCCGGTGTTTTTTGGGCACCTGCGACGACAGCTCTCCACGGCGCTCAAAAGACAGCGGATCAAATCAATGGTTGATCAGGCCCTGAGAATGCAAAGCATTTTCAGTCCCAAATTGGCGGGGAAGGAACACAACCAAGGGCGAGGCCCATCAAAAACCTCTGCCGTGCTTTGGGCCCGGGCACCGGGGGCAATGCAACCCACATTCAACTGACAAAGCGTTTTTCCCCGGGTTTTGGGGTTTTAACCAAACCACCACGATCCCCCGAACCCAGTCCGCACGAGCGGGTTTGGGAGCGAACCCAAGGGCCCCCGCCCCCCGGGGTACCAGAATTAAGCCCGGTCAGCCCTCGTAGCCGAAACTACTACCAGTTGAGCTTCCATACGGCCGGGACTGGGGGCCCGGGGTTAATACACACATCCCTTACACACAATTTTACAGAAACTAAAACCCAATTTCCCATAACCGCCCGCCGCAAAATAATTCACGCGATACGACCCTAGCCGGTTTTCCCATAGGGAGATCACACCACTAACATCTAATCGTCCATCAGTCCATAATCCCCATACCCCCCAGATCCCAATGTCCGAGACACCATCCTTAAATGCGACCAGTTTTCCAAAACTGCCCCAAAAAAAACCCCCCGTTTTCGAAAGGTCCCTTTGATAAAAATGCATTCAGGGGCCCAGGCCCAAAGAGGAAACCCAGACTCAGACAGAATTGAAGTCTGGGTTATCCACAACGAACCCCACGTCCCGAATGTACTGAGTCACTGGCCTTGGGACTATTGTCCCAACGTTTTTGCCACCACACCAACCCCTATCATCTAGGACCCTTTTGCCCCCCAGATATCCCCCCCTTTCCCCACATCACGTGGAACCAGTTTCCGCAGCAATGACACACTCCCCTTTTTCTAACCTGAATGCAACAGCACGCGAGACAATCGGGTCAAGGGGGGGTGCACCAACAGAACCTGATCGCATCCGTTGAGACGGGGGACATACAGGCAAAAAAAGGAAGCTTTATGCAACGCTGATTGGGGGAGTTTTTGAGACCCCCAGACACGTGGGTGCCCCACCATACGGGGGTCCATAAGTGGCACAGGCCACAAACAAGCCACGATGTTTGGTGCGGTCAGCACGACGTCTGAAACCCCAGTCACTGCGGCGTATTTTGCCTACAGTTGCCTGCAGTCGCTCCTTCACTTTCGCCGTGGAGAAAAACAATCCCACTATGGTCAGTCCCAGATATTTGACTTGCGTCACTATCTGATGCTGACCCCTTTCAAGGAAAAGGGAGCCCCGATGAACCCTTTCAGCAGCATTGCCACCGTTTTGTCCATCGATATGTCGACCCCCCCCCAAAACCCCAAGAATTAACGATCTTAAGAGACCCCCCCCGCCCGTTCTAATGCCTCACGACCTTCAACCATAAGAAGAATGCCCAGCAAACATTTCAGAGGTTCGAGGCCCCAGAGTGTCCATCAAAAGGTTCCAAATATAGGACCACAGATGGAACCCTGCGCAGCCTCGAACAACCCGATCTCCACACTCCTTCTGCCGACAAGAGATTTCGTCCGAAAAAAAACCCCCCGGTAATTTCCGGACAGCCAAGCCCTCCAGCCGTTGCCCCACTCGATCCCAGCTTGGGTAAAACGTTGAAGTCAACAAATATCCCGGAAAATTTTTGTTGACATTCTCCCTAACAACATTCTGAATAAGAACCACGCATCCTCTATACTGCGTCCTTTCCTAAACCCCAAACTGCCTATCCGACCAATACCCGCGTTAGCCCGGAAGCCTTTCCACCATGACTTTTTCCAGCACTTTTCCAAGTACTGGAAGGAGACTGACCCCCGAAAATCGAGGATCGCTCCTGCCCCATCAGGGACTTCAGGAGGGGAACAATTTAGAATTTTCCACTCGCGGGAAAATATCCCCCCCAGACGCACTTATCAAAAATGGCCTCCAGGTATTCCGGAATGAACTTCCTGTTTTCCAATCTCACCGTTCAAACCATTCAAAACCTGGGGACCTTTTAGACCAAACCCAGGCCAAAGGCGTACCCCAACTCCCCATCTTAATGGAGGGACAGGCCCCTTTTTGTGCTTGAGGTCCCTGCACCTCCACCTAGGAAAGAACGCACCTAACAGAACCCCGCAACTTTCCACGAGACAACAGAGTGTCACCGACGCGAAGAGGGGGGATATTTTCCCCTCCTACGCCCCCCGGCAGACCTATAGACCTGACCCCAGGGGTCTTTCCCTTTTTCCCCCCACAAAGCTCCTCCACTTTTCCCTCTTGCTTTTCACCAGCATCTCCGTATTCCCTATCCGCACGACAAATTCAACCTGCTGGGACAGCCTATCAAAATTTGGGACCGTCGGGCGCGGAAATTTTCGCCTAAATCGCCTGACAGTCCCCCCCAAGGTCAGCTCACGCGTCCACCACTTGTTTTTTATTAACCTTAGAACAGTCATACCTACAAAAAACCCTATCATTCCCCCCCCAGACTACTTAAGAGACGAGAAATTTTGTCGTCCACCCCAACCCTAAAACTCATTTTGGGAAACAAGATCCCGCCCTTAACCGAGAGTCCATATTGGCCAGTCAGACCAGAGGACGCCATCCCCGCAATGGATTTAAAAGGCGAGGGGGGGGATCGGGGGGCATAATTTGAATCAAATTATGATCACTCAATCCCCACCCCCCCCTAACCTCCCAGCTAACACTAAAAGCCCTACTTGCTGCCTCGTTCATAAGCGTCCCGTCAATGTCACTTACCCCCCCGGGCCCTTCAAACGAACCATTCACTGGGCTTTCAAAATGTGGAGGTTTTTAGCCACCCCCCACCCCTCCCCTCGACGTGGTTTTGGTTTCCAGACGAATCCCGGGGAAACCCTTGCTAAACCACACGAGGACGAGGATTCGATCCAGCCCGGGAAAAAAGGACTGCTACCGCGAGTAAGCTTATCCATGTAGCCCAGGTGGGGTTGGGGGCTCGCTATATTTACAAAAATTAGCTCAATCATCCTACCGAACCCCCCTTCTAAAGTAAATACCCCAGTTGTAAGAATCCACAACACGCTCAGCGGGATTACACAACTATTGCAGCGTTAGTCAAGGTCGGTGAAGCCCTTAAAACCCCCCAGGAAGACCCCAAACCCACACCAGGGGCGTAGGGCTCCTGGAGTAGAGCAATACTGCCCCCATCCTCTGCCATACAACCCCCAATCACACATCACGGCAAAAGAGCCCGACAGTTAACCCGGATATCCCCCCCATCAGTGTCGGCGAGGGCGCGCTCAACAAGGCCACAATAAAAGGGAGGCAGCTGACATCATCAGAGCCCAGCTGGTCTACCCAACTCAAGGCAAAAGGGAGCTTTGACGAAACGGGCTTTGTGGCCTTCTTGGCCGAAACTGACAAAATCTGCTTTGGCCCTACACTCAGCCACTTAGGTCAAACCCCACACCGGAAGCAGCCAGCGACCTGTCCGGCGCACCGGAAAAACCCAGAGGCCACCCTTTTTAAAGGGGGTCCGTCCCCCCAGGGCGACGGGGCACCGTCAGGGGCACCTTCCAGGGGCGACTGACCATCCTCACGTCAGTCCTCAGGGCTGCCGGGTGAAGTCCTTGAGGTTCAGCTCGAGCAGATTCCATGAATTTTGGGGATGGGATGAACCCCCTGGGCCACCACCCGACGACCCAACTTCCGGGTTTATGGAGACGTCCAACCCCCCCCTCCCCCAATTTTTTGTTACTGCAACTCTCTTCTCAAGAACAGAGGGGGTGCGAATAACCGCCCCGCCACCCTTTATGGGCCAAATCGGGACCCTCACACCTGAACCCCCCCCTTCACCACTTTTTTAACTACTTCCCTTTGAGGAAGTTTGGGGGAAATTTTCCCTTACCACAACCGACCAGGCTCCCGGGTTCGGCGTCACCGGGTGACCATCCGCACAGGGCAAAGGGGGAGGCATCGGTGCCGACGGAGCCGGATTGACCGTTGGGGGGGGCCCCCCCAACTTCCCTAAGGGCATCCACCTGACCGCGAAGATGGGCATTTTCGGTTTTTCACAAGGGGGCCTGAACTTTTAGGAAAATCCCAAAAGCCCCCTTTGGGTCTCCCTTCGCCCTTTTCCTCAAAAACCCGCTCATTTAGCTCGGTAATACGCTTAGCAGCCGCCACATGGCTGACTGCCCCACCCCCCAAAAACAGCTCCCCTTGGGGCCCCCCGTTCCCTTTTTTGCCACGCGACACGAGTGACAATTTGAGGCCCCCCTTTGCGGCCCACCCCTTTTCCCACCGTATAGACGGATGGGCAAAGTCCCACCAATCCCTCGTTACGCGACGACCCCGACGCAGGCTTTCACGGTGGTGGCCATGGCCCCCACCACAACACCCCCTCCCCCCCTCAAAACCCCCCTTACGCGGCGACCCCACGCGAACCACCTTTCAGCGGAGGGCCCCGTTGGCACTCCCGCCCCCAACTCCCGCTCCCTCCTCTGACCCCCCCCAAAGGGCCGAAACACGCCCACCTTCTACGGGGGCCACGGTGGGACTCCCGCCACAGCTCCGCTCCCCCCCTCGCTTCCGCCCCTTTTCGCGGCGAAAACGCCTTTGCCCCCGGTGGGGACCCTTTTTCCCCGCGCTCCCCTCGTTTCCCCCCGCCGCCCGACGTGGAGTTTTACGACGTGGAAGCGGCGGATTTTCCCCTTCCAGCGAGGCCTTCGTCCTCCTCTTCCGTCCAGGGGGCATCTGCTTTCCAACAACCCCCAGTCGGACTGATCCCGGCGCCACTAGCGTAGACGGTTCACGGACAGAAAGACCGAGCAGCTGCTTCCAGGAGTCCCTTTAACGCGCTGAAAAATGCAACCCACGCAAGGGGCCCCCCCCAATAAAACGACCACCCGGGGGTCGATTATGGGGGCTCGCGGGGCAAGCCCAAACCCCAACCAGGGTCGGACAAGGGCCCCCCAATTCCGCCGGCCGGACAAAGTCCCCGTAACGGTCCGAGAGTCGACCGATGTGGCGCTGTACCAATCGCACCGTGGGGGTTTAAAAGGTAACGCTGTTACGACCGTTTCCCAAAAGGGGTCGCAATCCCCAACCGGGCAGACGCTTGCCCCTAAAAACCGCCGACTTCTGACACCGAACCATAACCGCCAGATGCTCAGCAAAAACTACTGGGGAGGCAGTTTAGTCAAAGAGTACCAACAGACGGAGAAAGAAACCGTGGGAAATTTTGCAAAAAAGGGATGACCAGTTGTCCGATATAAGTAGTAATAATTAAAATTTCTTACCCATAAAAATGAATACCGACGATATGGGCCCCAAAAATGCACAAAATTGACAAAAAGGGAGCCGCAAAAATCACTTGGGGCACCGACCAACTACCGCAATCTCCCAAAAACAACCGAACCGCTTTCACACGCGCCGGAAAAAGGTGCCAACCAAAACGCAAACAAAAACCCGCACAAAAGAGAACGCAAAAAAAAAAAAATCACCGAGAAAAAACGAAAAAACAAGACGCAGCACGCTATCCGGCGACATAACAAAATAGTCATTGGGGCAGTCAAATTCGAAGCCGTAAATAATTCCGTTTATATTGGAACCAGTATTAACACCAACAACAATGTCAGTCTCGAAATCCAACGCGGAATAACTCTTTCCAACAGGTCCTACTTCGGACCGAGTAGGGAATTGAGAAGTTAAATCCTCTCTCGACGAACAAAACCAGGTTAAGAAGGTTGAGTTCGAAGATGGGCAATATCGGCCTACTTCCACGCCCTCAAAATGGCGGAAACCGAAAACCTATAAAGTGTCATAACTAAGCCATAAATAAAGATATAAAAGTGAAATTTGGCACAAAGGATGCAACGGGAGGGATATTTGGGCGTAATTTTTTAAAAAGGGGGGAGGCCCCGCCCCTTAATTTTTGTATATATCTCGAAAAACTATAATTAACCCAAAAACTAAAGCTTTCCTTCAGGATTTATAAACAGTTCAAAAAAGGAAGAAAAGGATACCCGCCCACCTCCCCTAAAAAGGGTTTTGTTGAAAATCACTAAAAGGGTTAACCGACTCACAAAAAAGAAAACACTAAATTTTACGGAAGAAGTGGCAGAAGGATTTTGGGGGGCGCCGCCCATTTGGACCAAAACCATATCTCAGAAAATACGTACCGATTTCGATGAAATTGGTATAAATTTTTTAAACCCGATGACATGCAAAATGGGGGAAACGGTTCACAACCACGCCTTTTTCCAAATAACGCTATTTTTAAATCCACCCGATGCCTTCTCTGTATAATATATAAAATTAGGAACCAATGATGATAGGGGAAAAAAATTTTCACAAATACGGTATTTAAAAAATTTAAAGACGGATAATGAAATTGATTATCACTTTATCACAGAGATAAAAAGTTTTTGGGGCCCCCCCTTTGCCCTTCCCTACTTGTTCATAATTAATTTCGCTTTTTTCATGATTTAATAAGTAAAGGAAGCGCTGATGAATTTGATTTACTTTTATGTTAGGGGCGTCACAGATGATTGGGGATTTGGGTTTTCATTTCAAGGTCTGTCGCAAAAGAAAAGAACTTTTTAAATAACTGTTTTTGGGGGGCCACCATTGGGGTTTTATGAAATAAAAAATTTGATCTCTTTTTGAATTTCGTAAAAAATTTTAAAACAATTGATAACTACAATCGATGTTACCGATCAAAAGTGACAGCAGCTTTTGGTCATCGGTCGTAAAAAGCAAAAAGCAAATATTAAATTTTTTTTTTTAAACTTTTGGGAAAAAGTTTATAAAATTTCAAAGATGAAAAAAGGTAGGTGATCAGTCCCAACCCTTTTAATGGAGAGTGGTTTAAGGATTCCAAGAATTAATCTGTGAGACGGTGGTCTCTTCAGAAGTCAAAAATAAAGACAATGTGATTTGTTTTTCGGGGTTTTGTACACCGAGAGTTCGTCCCACTTGGCCAAACGATTAATTTGGTTTTACCTTTGGGGTTATGAAGGTCTTCTGTCACGCATTGTCGGGCCACCACAATAGTGAGGCAGGGGCCTGGCCCTGTTTACGATAATGCCGTGTCCCCGGGCGAGCTTTACGATTTTTTTTACAAAAAAAATCCATATTAACCATTAACACCACTTTATCTGGCACCCGGGTTTTTATTATTAAGAAAAATTCATTTGCCCATGAAAGGACATGGGTTTTAGGACATTTTTAGCTATCCAAAGGCGACGACCGATATTCTCAAGAGAATTTAAAAAGACCTTTAAAAACAATTTGAAATGCTAAATTTACCCAAACCGACGAAGCACAAGGAAACTACTTTTAAAAAAAAAAAAAATATAACTTTTTAAAAATATTAATTTTTTTTTGTTTTTTTTAAAAGTCCTGTTTTTTTTTGGGCAGACCTTGTAAGCTTTAATTTTTTTTGTTTTCCATAAACTTTAAAAAATTTTTAAACATGCACGGGGTGGTTTTTCCAACGAGATATAAATTTAGATTTTATGCACTTTGGGAAAAAATTTGGGGAAAAACGTATTCGTCGTGGTAGACTAGAGTTTCTAGAGGGGCCAGTTTTGCTTTTTTCTACAGTAATTTGGCGGGTCCGGGTTTTCGCTTTGTGTGTGCACTAGGTGTCCGTTATTTACCAAATTGATTATTTTTGACGAGACGCCCCCTAAACTTTTTGTTTTCCATCTAAAAAAAAAAATCAGACCATAAAAAGCCCTTTTCTCATAATAAACCTTGCCCCCAAAAACAAACATTTCCCGTTGAAATTACATGGGATTTTGCCTTTTTTCAATATTTTTTTTTTTTGGGAATTTTGTTTTTAGGAATAAAAAAATTATATTCTTGTACAGAATTAATGTTTTTAAAAAAAAGTCGAACAATTTTTCGATATACTCACTTTTTTGAAACCTGAAAACCTTAACCCCAACCGAGTTTTTGAAATTTTGAAAAACATTTTTTTTTACCCGTTTTAGATAAGAATCAGAGAGAGCCGGGTTTATGACCCAAAAAAAAATTTATTTTTTAGAATAGAAATTGAATTTTTAAAAAAAATTCAATTTGCAAAAAAATTTTTTTAAAAATTCAATTTTACAAAAATTCAATTTGCCGGGGTTTGAAAAAGAAAATTTCCCGGGAAATTAATTTAACCTTTTAATAACTTTTTAAAAGGGGTGAGTATATCGAAAATTTTCGACTTTTTTTTTTAGACATTCAACTGCAAGAATATGACTTTTTTTTTCCCACAAACGAGAAAGTCCAGAGAAAACAAAATATTCGTAAAAAATGAAAACCCCTAATTTTAATAAATGTATCGTGTTTGG
>NW_026089624.1:1194105-1209212 GCF_024586455.1 Bactrocera neohumeralis
CTGAACACTAGTATCACGTTGTTTTTTTTTTTTTTGTAATCTCTTAGGTCATATTCTTTTTATTCTGTAACCTCTTTTGCCCACACATGTCTCTTCTTCAACATCATTATACTCTCGCAACAATGTTGCTAAGGAGAATATTATAGTTTTGTTCACATAACGGTTGTTTGTAAGTCCTAAAACTAAAAGAGTCAGATATAGGGTTATATATACCAAAGTGATCAGGGTGACGAGTAGAGTTGAAATCCGGATGTCTGTCTGTCCGTCCGTTCGTGTGTCCGTCCGTCCGTCCGTGCAAGCTGTAACTTGAGTAAAAATTGAGATATCATGATAAAACTTGGTACACGTATTTCTTGGCTCCATAAGAAGGTTAAGTTCGAAGATGGGCAAAATCGGCCCACTGCCACGCCCACAAAATGGCGGAAACCGAAAACCCATAAAGTGTCATAACTAAGCCATAAATAAAGATATTAAAGTGAAATTTGGCACAAAGGATCGCATTAGGGAGGGGCATGGCCCCGCCCCCTACTAAGTTTTTTGTATCGGGTGATTTTTTTGAGGTTAGGATTTTCATGCATTAGTATTTGACAGATCACGTGGGATTTCATTCGACCACATGGAAGATTTTACGCAAAGATCTTGGTGTAAAACCGTATAAAATACAGCTCGTGCAAGAACTGAAGCCGAACGATCTGCCACAACGTCGAATTTTCAGTGAATGGGCCCTAGAAAAGTTGGCAGAAAATCCGCTTTTTTATCGACAAATTTTGTTCAGCGATGAGGCTAATTTCTGGTTGAATGGCTACGTAAATAAGCAAAATTGCCGCATTTGGGGTGAAGAGCAACCAGAAGCCGTTCAAGAACTGCCCATGCATCCCGAAAAATGCACTGTTTGGTGTGGTTTGTACGCTGGTGGAACCGTATTTTTTCAAAGATGCTGTTGGACGCAACGTTACGGTGAATGGCGATCGCTATCGTTCGATGCTAACAAACTTTTTGTTGCCAAAAATGGAAGAACTGAACTTGGTTGACATGTGGTTTCAACAAGATGGCGCTACATGCCACACAGCTCGCGATTCTATGGCCATTTTGAGGGAAAACTTCGGAGAACAATTCATCTCAAGAAATGGACCCGTAAGTTGGCCACCAAGATCATGCGATTTAACGCCTTTAGACTATTTTTTGTGGGGCTACGTCAAGTCTAAAGTCTACAGAAATAAGCCAGCAACTATTCCAGCTTTGGAAGACAACATTTCCGAAGAAATTCGGGCTATTCCGGCCGAAATGCTCGAAAAAGTTGCCCAAAATTGGACTTTCGAATGGACCACCTAAGACGCAGCCGCGGTGAACATTTAAATGAAATTATCTTCAAAAAGTAAATGTCATGAACCAATCTAACGTTTCAAATAAAGAACCGATGAGATTTTGCAAATTTTATGCGTTTTTTTTTTAAAAAAAGTTATCAAGCTCTTAAAAAATCACCCGATACATATCTCGGAAACTACTATAGCTATGTCAACCAAACTCTACAGAGTCGTTTTCATCAGACATTTCCATATACAGTTCAAAAATGGAAGAAATCGGATAATAACCACGCCCACCTCCCATACAAAGGTTATGTTGAAAATCACTAAAAGTGCGTTAACCGACTAACAAAAAAATTCGGTATATAATATTTCCTTAACACCCTGATGACATGTACGAAATATGGGTGATATCGGTTCACAACCACGCCTTATTCCAATATAACGCTATTTTGAATTACATCTGATGCCTTTTCTGTATAATACGAGTATATACATTAGGAACCAATGATGATAGCGGAATAAAACTTTGCAAAAATACGGTATTGAAAAATATGTAAATGACGTATAATGAAATCTCGATTATCACTTTATCATGCGAGAGTATAAAATGTTCGGTGACACCCGAACTTAGCCATTCCTTACTTGTTTTCGGATTCTGTTTGTGAATAAGCTTTTTGTTCAAAAGAATGATTAGAATCAGTATCGCTGTATGGAACAAGACCATTTTTGAATGCAATCTGAAACAAAGTTTTACAACACCAAAATATAAAATGAAATTTATCGAAATATATTTACAAAAACAACCCGTGCACTTACCACTTGTTGACACAATTCCATATTGCACAATCACTGATAAAAAGTAAAATATTTTGCGATTTTGCCGCTAATCAAAACTAATATGTTGAATCGAAAAAAGACGTAAGCACCACTTTATTGTAACAAAATATGTACACAAACGAAATATGTACATACGTCTAATTGTTTTAGCTGTAAAATCATAACGGTTCATTTTATAGCTATGGTATTTTGTGAGATGATGCGAATGATCGAAAACTATCGATTTTTATTAAAAAACAATAATCGATAATCATGGTGCTTACGTCTTTTTGGCGGTTAGGGTTCGATATGTTGCAAATATGTAATATTTTCGTAGATATTTTCAATTTACAAATGTTTTCTATATTTGATTTATGGTCTTCTATTATTTCGTCAAAAGTAATTTTTTTCGTAAAATTCTTACTGTTTTTATATTTTAAGGTTACAATATTTTCTTTTATGTTTTCAACAAAATTTGAAAAATAATAGTCATTAATTTTAATTGAACAATTATTAAACTTTATTATATAGTTTCCACTTATTAATGGTAGTTCTTGACTACATGTATTATTAATTTTTAAAGTGTTTGCATTTTTAATAAGAATTGTTTTTATATTTAATTGTATTATTTCGAGTTCTTTTCATTTTATGATATTACAATTATTTCTTAAAATGCAATGTTTGCTTATTTTCATTTGTTCTAATGATTTATTACCTTAAAATACCAATATTTTATTTTTGTAAGTAAATATTTCCTCTATTTTTGCATCTTTTTTATTATTATCTCTGTTAGGTATTGGGATAATTTTTCGTATTTTTACATTTTCAAAATTTTTTGGTATTTTTATTCCAAACACTAGAAATATATTATTCACAATTACTGTTCTTAGTTGTAGATATCTTAGCATTTTATAATCGATATTATATTTATCCCATATTTAGCGGATACAACATTTTCTTGTATATTTTCTATTTTACTTTTTAACAATTGAATCTAAATATAAAGTTTATTTATATTCATCATATATAAGCTTATTTTTCGAATTCAGTTCTTTTTCAATTTTTAATCTGTCACATTGTTAAAAGTGTTCTTTTAAATGTTCAATAGCTGATGAGAAATAATAATTTATTTTAATTTGTTCGTTAAATAAGTCATTCGTTTGTAAAAATTGTTCCAAAAAGCCATTTTGGCATACTGCCATTTGTATTAATCAATCCTCTCTTATTTCTAGCTCTAACTGGCATAATTGTCAGTAGTTTATTCTTTATATCTAACCACTCTCTTTGCATTATTTATTTATTCTCTAACTTCATCAAAATTTTATTTTCGGTCATATCATTAATAATATTTTCTAATTGCTGAACGTCAATCATAGGTTGTACGATATCGCTATCTTTTGGTATTGCCAGATCTCTAAGCTGTAAATCTATGAATCCATTTTGTACCTTTATTTCTGTCAAAATCTTTGTTCCGTTACAATGTTGTGTCATTAAAATTATTATCGCCAACATTATCCAAATCAGTAAATTTTAAAGGTCTCTTTATATTAGTATTATGGACCTTTTCTAAAATCTAACTGCTTTATAATTTTTTATGAATCCTTCAGTTCTTTGATCTGTATAGTCTTCCCTGTTCCTATTCAGTTTGTTGACTGTCTTTTCTGTTCGCTGTTTTAAATTTTTTCTTACTATCTCTTTATCTCCTTTATTGTTATGTACCTCGTTGGGTCTGAATTTTATTGCAGAATGAAATCTATCATTATAATTCCTTTTTGTATTGGCTAAATTTTGCTGTATTTGTATTATGGAAAATTTCAATGTCTGCATTACCCGTATGACTGTTGGGTTTGGTTAAATGGAGTTCTCTGTTTTAATTGTTTAAAAATCAGCAACTATTTTTTTTTGGTTTTCCAATTTTGGTAAAATAGTTTTCTAATTGTTCGATGAATGTAATGTGATTTCTAGCCGTTAAAGGATGTGCTACTCCATATTTGGAGAATTTGCCTACAATTGTTAAAAAATGGAATATTTTTATTACATAGGTGTCTATGTGGATTATTTCATTATGCTTCGTAGGTGTTTCTGTATTTTTTTGTTGTATTGAAATTTAACAAGGATATGGTTTTACATTTCATTAAATTTACAACTAGAGACTAATTTAAACTAACAAGCAATATTTTTCATAATTTATAAGGTACAACAATAAAAGCTCTATTAAAAGCTTTTTTCAAAAACTAACCTTTGTATTAAAAACTTAATATTATAATATTTGTTATTTGCTTAAAAGGTCATTAAACGTTGGTCTTTTCATTCTGCGACTGCTATTTCTGGTCTCTCGCAGTTGTCGGGCTTCAGCGTTTACGTGATTTTGTAACATTGTAGCATGTTTCGATGCCGTTTCGTGAATGACTTCCCGAACCATTGCGGAGATCACGATGTACTTGTAGATCTGAATTGCTTATGTAACACGGGGCATTTACAATTTTTCGCAGAACTTTGTTTTGGAATCTTTGCACCGCTTCGATGTATAACGGTGAAGCGCATCCCCATAGTTGAATTCCGTATGTCCAAATGGGCTTTAACGTTTGGTTTTAGACTACGATTTTATTTGAGGTAGTTAATGGTGATTTCTGGCCGATTAACCAGTTTATTTTGTTATATTTTAGTTTTAGTTCTGCAACTTTCTTTTGTATATGCTCCCTCCACTTTAATTTTGCATCCAACGTCAATCCAAGGTATTTCGCTGAGGTGGAGTACGGGGGTACTTCATTTCCAATATGTAAGGGGATATAAGTAGCAGTTTTGTTAGTGAAGTTTATATGTATAGACTTCAACTCGATGAGAGTACTGTTCCATTTTTGTGTCCATTCTACAATTAGGTTGATTGAAGACTGCATTCTGTTCGACGACTCTATTTCATTTCTGCCAGTAGTAATGATGTAGGTATCATCTGCAAATGTGGCGATTGTGCTGTTTGGCGGCATAGGCATATCGCTTGAAAACAAAATGATAAGAGTGGTCCCAGGACACTTCCTTGGGGTACACCCGTTCTTATGGGCTGTAACGTAGTATACGATCGTCCCTGTTTGATTCGGAAGTAGCGGTTGCTCAGGTAGGAGGCAAGTAGCTCAGTAAGATGCTGTGGAAAGAGACGTCTTAATTTATGAAGTAAGCCATGGTGCCATACTCTTTCGAACGCCTGAGATACGTCAAAAAAAACAGCTGTGCAATTTTCTTTTTTTTCCAGGCCGTTCTCTTCAATTATGATCTGAAGTCTTCTTACAATTACAGCTTCAAGTATTTTGGACAAAATAGGCAACAGTGAGATTGGATGATATGACGAGGCCTCCTGGGCGCTTTGTCCGGGTTTTTGTACTATAATGATTTCAGATACCTTCCATGACAATGGGACACATCTGAGATCTAAGCAAGCGTTTATTATCTATGTAAGTTTTTCTAATGCTTTTCGCGTTAGATTTTTTTATTACATCAGCAGTCAACAAGTCGAAGCCGGGAGCTTTTTTTGTCTTAAATGATAATTTCCACTCCTTTAATTGATGTTGGTTGGGTTTCTCCTTCGAATTGCGATCCTTCCAGCTGCGGTAAAGTTCCATGAAACACAAAGGGACTAAACGTTTTAGTTAGTTTCTCTGAAAAAACTTCCGCTTTTTCTTCGTCGCTTTTGGCCCAGGATCCGTTTGGCTTTCTGAAGGCTGTATTAGACAATATTGGTTTTCTTGCATTTTTTTACTGCTTTCTAAAGGGAAAAATTGGAATATTTGTTTGGCGTTAATTTCTCAATATAACTAGAAATATTTTGATTAGTGGATAACTTTATTTTGGTACTGAGAACCTTGGTTAGATTATTCAATTCTGTTTTGTATTGAGGAAATTACGTAATTTTCTTTTTTTCTTTATGAGATCTAAAATGTCGGATGGATATTTAGTATAAAAGTTTTTTTTGTTTAGGGACAGGAGTACTTCTCCAAGCCGATTCTTGAATAGTTTTCGTAAATATATGAACTTCATCTTCTTCATCATCTTCTATTAGAAAGATAAGGCGGTATGTCGATTTCTTTAAGATGGGCATTTAAGATTAGATATACTGGCGTGTGGTCCGAATTTAAATCCAATCCATTTTCCATGGTAATAATGGTCTTGTATATTTGTCGAGTGATGAAAAAGTCGATCAAGTCAGGTAATTTTCTTGTGTCGGAAGGCCAGTAAGTCGGCTTGCCAGTAGACATGAAGTTGCATCCAGTGGACATAGCAGCTTAAATAGCTCTCTCCCCTTCGATGTCGTAACTCTTGAACCCCATTGTGAGTGTTTTGCGTTAAAATCACCACCACTGATAAATTTCCAATGGTGTTTTATTGAAAGTTCTTTATACAAGTCCGTTTTAATATTGTGTATAGGTGGGCTACATATTGCGGTAATACTTATTTTTCCGAAGCTAGTTTCAACAGAAATGGTCGTGGCTTGGAATTCTGGGATACTTATATTAATTTCTTCGTAGTGGGGAACATTATCTCTGATAAGTATGGCACTCCCCCTTCTCGCATTGTTATTTGGGTGGTTCGAGCAATACGTCTTGTAGTTTTTGAATTTAATGAAAATCTCATTTGTGAAATGGGTTTCTGATATAAGACAAATATCAATTTTTTCTACATGGAGTAATGTCTCTTATTCTTTGCTACGTTTGAGTAAGCCGTTTGCATTTCATGTCATAATTTTTACCGGTTTCATTTTTGAGTTTTACTTTCCTTTTGCTGTCGCTCTAGTTGAGTAAGTCGTTCATGGGTAAGTTTATTTTGATCTTCTAGCTTATTAAGCTTGTTGAGAATTATCGATAAATTATTGGTAATATCACTAATAGCATTGGAATTTGTTTAGTTTGCAGACATATGTTGTTGTACCTGATTTCTACCTTTAGTTATGCGGGCAAATGAGGGTTTTCCAGATTGTTGACTTACATTAGTAAAGTACTTCTTAGGAGCAATAGAAGCGGTTGTACTGAGGCGTTTTTGTTGTTGGTTATGCTCTTTATTTTTTTCAGTCGCGTTTCTAATTTTTTGAAGTTGTTTTGCCACTTCACATTCCCTATAGTTCGCAGGGTGACTTTGATTGCAGTTACAAAATTTTGGCGGTAGATCGACAGGTTTTGTGCAGTTTAGAGTTGAATGACTTTCGGCGCACTTCACACACCTTGGTGGTTTACAACAATAATTTCTGGTGTTACCGAATACTTGACAGGACTTACACTGCGGTACAAGATTCGATGGCTTGATGAGCTTGAGTTTGACTACAGAATTTAAAATATGCTTAATTTCGTAAATTTTCTTGATGTTCTCTGTTTATTCGAAGCATACAATAAACGTATTTAGCGGATTTTTTGTTTTATATTGAAGTTTGTTTATAACCTTCAAAACTGTAAAATCCTGCTTTTGAAGATCTGCGACAATGCTCTCAGGCTCACATTTGTGATGAAGGTCTTTTACCATTACGCGTATATCACGCGATTGCTTGTCCTCGTACGAGTACCAAGAAATTTGCGATTCGTTTAATTTCCTTGTTAGTATTCTGTAGTCTGAACGATTTGAAACGTTTATTTTACATGAGCTTGGGCCAGTGAGCGTGAGTGTGTAAGTATTTTGAACTTCCGCGTTTATCAAGGAACGCATCAAAGGTTGATTAAAATTCTCTGATATAATAATTGGCGGAGGGCGATGAGTTAATTTTGTAGCTTTTTTACCTTCTGCTGTGTTTTCCGGACTCGGGGACTTCAGCATTACATCCGGTGAAGAATCTGCTTTGCGTTTTTTGCTTTCCCTTTTTTTTTTTTAATAGCCAATTTGTTTCATTTTCCAGCTCTTCTTCGTCTGTTTCTGCTACAAAGGTCGATTTTGATGGAGAAGAAGACGTTTCGTTAGTATATGTATTTGTTTAGCGACTTCCTCAAATTTTCATTTAGGAGTTTAAGTGTCGCATTTTCATTGTTTAATTCATTGTTTAATGTTTCTATTTTCGTAATGCGTTCGAGCCGCATTCCTATTTGGTTACATTGTGTTCCCCCACGAGGAGGCGGGGTTTGTATGTCTATAGCGATCTTAATAAATTGTGGTTATGTTAAGTACAAGAAACTGCCTAACCAACTGCTTTACCGACCACATGTGCAGATAATGTAGTGTCCCTGACCACCTACAACTCTGCGTTGACAGCTAGTTTGCCGTGCGACAGAAACAGCTGATAACCACTTTAATTGTCCGGAGGAGAATTTTTTTTGCGCGAAAATTAATTGAATAATTGAGTGTTTCTTAATTTGGTATTATATTTTGTTATTGTTAAAAATTTCCAAATATTTATGTGATAAATTGGTAATGATTTTTAGATATTAATGTAAATAATTTCGGTTAAATTGATGTGCTACGAATTTCCACAGCCTAGATTGCAGGTAAATAAAAAAAATTGAGGAACAAAGTTATCTGTTGACCGTACACTTTGACACTTTTGCGTAAACTCTAGGTGTTTCTGTATGAAAAAATTTTTGTTTAATAGGATATTTGTTAGATAATGTTTCTAATTCGTGTGAAATTGTGGAGTTCGAAGTGCTCGATGATGAGAAGGACGATTAATAAATTCAAGCGAAGACGTCGAAATATTAAACAGGGCGTTGGATCGGGCTCAATGCGAGAATGTTGAGCAAAATAACTTAAATGTATTAAGACGTTTAAGAGAGAAGACTCTCTGCTAAGTGTTGGAAATAACAGATTTTTGTTTAATACAGATATGTTTTCTATTTAAATTTTACATTCGTAAACTTCAATAATTTGTTAAACGTCAACACCCGCGGTTTTAATTGGTTGACGTTTTCCCGAGTGCGCTGTATATACATATCTGTGTACCACAAAATCTACAAACATTGTCCTGCAAAAAACAACAATAAGTAAACAGGACTTTAGAAAAAAAAAACAAATGATTTTTTCGCCAAACATTGTTCTGCAAAAAACAAATAAACAGCACTTTAGAAAAAAAGAACAAATAATTTTTTCTCCAAAATAATTTTTTTGTTATTCAAATAGCAGAAGGAGACCTGCTTCAATAGAGCTTTTTGCACGTTCCAAAATCATGTCGAACGAGTGTTTTAGCTCGTTGGCCGGTATGGTCGCCAGTATGCCGCATGGCTGTACCGTCTCTAAACTACCCGGCGGAGACGTTGGAGTAGGAGGAGTTTACCGTGCTCCAGGACCTCCTCATGAAAGAGGTATTCAGAGGTAGTGAAGCGTCCTTCCTTGGGGTGGATTTCACAGGAGGCATGTTGCAGGTGGACTGCAAGGACGAGACCTCCACCAACCGGCTACGGGAGTTCTCTCCCAAGTTGGAAGGCTGGAAGGGTCCCGTCCTCTGCGCAAGAAAGGCGGAGGACATACCGATCATGCACAGCATGACGATGTTCCTTCCCCGGTGCGAAGACAAGCCATATGAGTTTGCCCTAGGTCTGGTCAAGAATCAGTTCTGGGCCTCAGTATCTCGGACTGGCCCGTAGTCAGCAGCAAGGTTGAGAAAAAGGGTGATATAAAAGGATGGCGACTAAACTTGTACATAGACGACGAGTCGTACAAGTTTGTCCATGCAGCAAGCTTCCTCCTATTCTACAGTTTTAGCAAGGTGGTCCTGAGGCCATACAAGCCCTCAGCGGCCACCGGGAGCAAGGAGGCGGATAAGATGCAGGGGTTACTACTCAACCCAGCGAGAGCAGGGCCGAACAGGTGGCGACTGTTGCGGCTTTGGAAGTCCCCTACAAGAAGACCTGCGCTCAGAGAGGAAAGTTACCCTTCACGCAGGAGCTCCTCGAGAGGTTAGGAGACCCGATGGATGGCAGGGATGAGGATTTGTTCCTCATCGTGGAAGTTGCCTATGTGAACCTGCATCACGTGGCGGCAACCTTGGATGTCATAACGAGCAGGTTCACTTCTGATAAACTGGGCATCATGCTGATCCAAGAGAAATATCCTTTGGTCTACAAAAGAGAGGTTAGAGCACAGATTCCAAAAAGGTAATCTAGGATCTTTAAAGCGAGAGACCTAGAACTTGCGTAATAGTCGGAAACAATATTGATTTCTTTTGCATTTCAGAGTTCTTGACGCAGGATCTGGTGGAAGTACAAGCCAGGGACTTTGAAGGCACAGACTTCGTCCTAGAATCAGCTTATTTCCCAGGAGAAGCATCCACAGCACCCCCATGCGGCTGTGCATAGACTGGTGATGTACTGCAGGAGACACAGGCTGCCCCTAATTATTGGATGTGATGTGAACGCCCATCACATGGAATGGGGTAGTACGGACTGCTACGCACGAAGTGAGTCTCTTTTAGAGTATATACTAAGTAATAACTTAGCTATAGAGAATGAGGGATGTGAACCCACCTTCATTACAATAAGCAGAAAAGAGGTGCTCGACATCACCTTGAGCAACGAGCCTGCAAACGTATTGGTCTCACAGTTAATTGTATCAACGGATCCCTCACTGTCAGATCATAGAATCATAAGGTTCGCGCGAAAGGAAGAGGTCAGGCACTTTCCCCCAGACGTGACCCCCGGAAGGCAACTGGTATACTTTCCGGGATATCCTAAGTGAGAGTCTGAGCAGGTAGGGGCAGACTGACAATAGCGTTGCTGGCCCAGGAATATAGAGCAGGTTATCTGCGCAAAATGGGTCAATCATAGACATTACTGCAGCTGCCCCCGAAAAGCGACGACAGACTGGCGCAACTGTCCCTGGTGGTCAAGAAAACTCCCAGATCTCAGAAAAAAGGTACGGAGGCTATTTAACAAAGCGAAACGTGCGTATATAATAAGGAGATTGGGTCTGCAAAGCAAGCAAGCTTTAGGAGATTCTATGAACATGTCACCTCCACACCAGAAGCAGCTAGGCTGCATAACGCACTGCCCAGAGGCAAGACTGACACAGTACTAGCAATCAAAAGAAGCGGCGGGACATTTGCGACCAGAACAGAAGATAGAGCTACGGCGCTTCTGCGGGCGCGCTTCCCGGAAACAATTCGGGAAAATCAGTGTCAACCCGTGGTCGAACACAGGCCATCTTGCTCGGATTGGATAATCACAAGGCAATTATATACTGCGGATGCGATCAAGTGGGCAATGGTTTCGTTTGAGAAATTCAAGTCTCCGAGAGTGGATGGCATCTTTCCAGCGCTTTTACAACAGGGAGAGTAGGATCTACTGCCATGCCTTGTTCGGCTGATTAGGAATAGCCTCGCAATGGCGTATATCCCTGAATTATGGAGGACCGCTAAGGTGATCTTCATACCCAAAGTAGTAAGGAAGGACTATTCACAGACTAAATCTTTCCGGCCATTCAGTCTAACTTCTTTCTTACTAAAAACTATGGAAAATCATCATTGAAATTCATCGAAATGAAATTGAACATCTCCAAAACATCGATTTATTGCATTTTTATCGTACATTTGGGCTTACGAAAGGTGTGTGCACGGTTTTGACCAAAAATTGCTCAGAATCCAACATTCGAAGGACGATTCTTCTTCTTCTTAATTGGCGTAGACACCGCTTACGCGATTATAGCCGAGTTCACAACAGCGCGCCAGTCGTTTCTTCTTTTCGCTCCGTGGCGCCAATTGGATATTCCAAGCGAAGCCAGGTCCTTCTCCACCTGGTCGTTCTAACGGAGTGGTGTTCTTCCTCTTCCTCTGCTTCCCCCGACGGGTACAGCGCTTTCAGAGCTGGAGTTTTTTTGTCCATTCGGACAACATGACCTAGCCAGCGTAGCCGCTTTCTTTTAATTCGCTGAACTATGTCAATGTCGTCGTATATCTCGTACAGCTCATCGTTCGCAAAGGACCATCGAAGGACGATTATTTGACTAAAAATCACATTTTAACCATTAATCACTCCAAGTATTCACCTGATATGGCACCGTGCGACTTCTTTTTTTTCTGAAAAATGCATTTGCCTATGAAAGGAAAGCGTTATGCGGACGTAGAGGCCAATCAAAAGGCTTGCACCGACATACTGGCGACCATACCGGCCAACGAGCTAAAATACTCGTTCGACTTGCTTTTGAACCGTGCACAAAACTGTATTGAAGCAGAAGGAGGCTATTTTGAATAAAATAAATTGACAGTCAATCCCAGTTAAGTAGTCCTCCGCTTAAGTTCGCTTAAGTTTCCGGTTTCGCTTAGGTACCATGTATATTTTCATACTCTTGCGATCATTTGAGTATTATAGTTTTGTTCACATAACAGTTGTACATATTACCTAAAACTAATCGAAATAGATATAGGGTTATATATACATAAATGATCAGGATTTCGGCTAAAAGTTGAAATCCGGTGGACTGACTGTCTGTCCGTTCATCCGTCCGCTGGGGCAATCTGTAACTTGAGTAAAAGTTGAGATATCTTGATAAAATTTGGTATACAGGTTTCTTGATACAAACAATAATTTCTAGTTCGTAGATGGGCGTAGGCGGACCACTGCCACGTCCACAAATCGCCATTAACCGAAAACCTATAAAGTACCATAACTATAGACTAAACTAAGATATAAAACCGTTATTTGGCACGGAGGATCGCAAGGGGCACCTGTGGATAAAAAGTTTTTAATAGTGAACTTGGAGCTACTTCATGGCAAAAAATTGTTCAAATCCAACCAAAACTGTTCAAGACCCTAGGTACCGAGTAGTGTCATATAAAAAAAGTATATCTGAGCTGCTCAATCCCCAATCGACAGCTGATGCAAAGTTGCATTTTCTGACTCCTAAATTAAAACATTTATAGAAGTCTAAACAAACATTTTAAGTTAAAATTTTTTTATTTCTTCTTTATTAATACATATACAATTTTTACAAAACTAATTTTAATTGCATTATTACTAATAATTATAATTAACAAAATTAAAGTTTTACCTAAATATTGTAAATATGTATAAGTATCTATCTATATCTAAAAATAAAGAATAATTTAATAAAATTCGTGTTTTCTAAAAAAAAGTAAGATTAATTATATAAAAACTAGCTGACCCCGCAGGCATTGTCCTGCGTGAAATTATATTATTTGCAATGAAAAGAAAGTTGAATTTATATTGTGTTGAAAATCATTTTCCTACATTTTTTCAATGTAACGCAGCTTGATGAACCCAATTTTTTGGTTTTGTTTCAATGCGTAAATGTACATAGAAAATAAAAAACTCGTGAACACGCCACGTGTGGAAAACACAGCATTTCCAGATTTATTCCACACACTTCTAGCGAATATCCTTGTGTCCTGTTGATTGTCATCGCAAATCGCCTTTAAACTGAATACGTTTGAACTGAAATGGCAAATCGTTGGAACTCAAAGGAATTCGTAGAATCAAGAAATCTGCCCTCTCGTATTCGATGGCTGCGTCACAATCAGTCGGGTTCCATTACACATTTTCGGCGAATGAAGGTTGCGAAACATAATAACGTCAGATGCAACTTTGGGACGCAAAGGATGCGGCGGCATTCCAAGCCTATCCAAATAATTTAGAAATTCTACTTGATAATTCACGGCTTCATCTTCATTGTCAAGACGATTGATCGATTCTTATGAGCGGAAATCTCCCGGAATTTGACTTTGAATCTTCCAGCTTAAGTCATTAACATCGGTATTTTTGGCTTCTAAAATTGCGCGTGCACTCATGGAATCGTAATTACGATAATTTGGCCAATGTTCGGATAAACAATCGTGATGAGTTCATCTTTCATTGAAATGGATTGACAAAATTGATATCAAGCCACTGTAACTATCAACAGGAAGTTGCCCATTTACAACACTTAGCGAATAAACTGTCTTCGGAAAT
This sequence comes from Bactrocera neohumeralis, assembly GCF_024586455.1. Classification (NCBI taxonomy): domain Eukaryota; kingdom Metazoa; phylum Arthropoda; class Insecta; order Diptera; family Tephritidae; genus Bactrocera; species Bactrocera neohumeralis. The sequence goes on from NW_026089624.1 coordinate 1,208,087, forward strand.
GTAATTTTTGTTCGTATTCCATAATTGACGCGGATTTGACGGCTGATATGTCGAAGTGATCATTGCGAAAAGCGTGCGAACGTCAGTGGCATGAGCGGTAACTATCAGATCGTCCATCGTTTGATTCCAGTGATTATCATGTTCCAGCAATTGTAATTGCTGGCGTGCTTCTCAAAAAGTTGCGCACACTGTACCATTCACAGTACGCAATGACTCAAATGTAGTTGAACTGTACGCGGTTAATCAGTAGCAACCGAAGGTAGAAGCAATAGTCGTTTTTCGGGTGGATTGTATAAATTAAACCTAATGCATAAGTTGAGGACACACCGGGATATCCATCTACTGCTTGGCCTTGCCTTCTGTGAAGCCATTTCTTGGACGATGCATAATATAAAGAAATGTTCTTGCAAACGGATCACTAACGCAAGTTGAGAAAATACTAGGTAATGCCAATTTTGTTGTTGGCGGTGTTTCCGTTTGCTGTGTTGGCTGTTAAAATACACTCTTTGGCCTTCTCCAAATGAACTGCGAGATGCACAGCAGTCGGAAAACGTTCACGAATTGCAGAAGTAAATATTTTACAAAACGCTTCATTGCAGTTTACCCATCGATCCATTTGATACTTGCTCATCTCACCTCGTTGAAGGCCAATAATCGCCATGTTGGTTTCTTTGGTGACGTACTTGCAAACGTTTTTGATCGATTTCACCAAACTGCAATACTCAACATTGATATGAGTTTTGAATGTGAATTAGACAATAATGGCAAATATGGTACGATCCCTGTGTTGTCAGCTTCGATATTCACTCCTCTAAATTGAATGCTGAACGTTCTGCCATTGTCGTCTGGTGAGCGACGCCGATGGATTGTATACCCATTGTTTCCAAAAGAAAAGGACGTGGATAGTGTTTTGTGCATTTATTGTCAGATATACAAACCGAAGTGGGATTGTGGTGTCCGCAAGCTCCATGAACTATGTTGGTTTTCACCACTTCGTATAATTCTGAATCTATCTCTGAATCAGGAATTTCCGGAGAAATGATTTCATCAATTTGTTCTGGTGTCACCACCATTCACCAAACAAAGTACATCCAGCATCTAACTGCACCATACATATATACGTTGC
>NW_026089624.1:1209312-1234582 GCF_024586455.1 Bactrocera neohumeralis
TTCGCAATTAACATCTTTTTCTCAGAAATCTAAAAAAACACGATCTTTAGTAATAATTATAAGCAAATATTAAAGATTTCAAAACTTACCATTCTCGTTGCTCAAATGTAAACAAACAAATAAATTTGTGAACTGTCAGTGAAAACTCAGCGAAAACACAAATTGTCGGTCCGAACGACTTACGTTCCACAACATACAAATGTGTTTTCAAAATGTTTTCAATGTCGGTCCGAACATAGTATTAGTGTTTTTATTAGAGAATAACTTGAGCAAGCAACAGTACGTAAACATGCGATTACTAAACAAAGCTCGTAATTGCGACGTATACCCTGAATACAATAAGTTAATTGAATGCAAGCTTCACTGCCGGCCAGAGGGGATAACGAATTGTGAAACTTACGTAGAAGTTCCTTTACAAAAACTGGTAGACCACACTGCCAAAAGAATTTTATTGCTACAAAAAGAATTTATTGAACAACTCTCAGATATAAATGAAGCTACATTGATATTTAGCTACGGTTTCGATGGTTCAACAGGACAGAGTATGTTCAAACTGATGTTTAACAAAAACACGCCTGAGTCCTTTGATCAGTCCCTCTTTGTAACCTCAATAATACCTCTTAAATTAATATCATTTTCAAATCAGATCATTTGGCTTAACCGCACCCCTCAATCCATACGGTTTTGCAGACCAATTAAAATTGAGTACGTTAAAGAAACTAAAGAACATATTTTAGCTGAAAAAAATAAATTAGATCTGCAAATATCTAGTTTAGCGCCGTTGAAATGGGATTTCGATGATGGTACGGAAATTATCATTAGATATGATTTAAATATGACATTGATAGATGGCAAGGTTTTGAACATATTAACCGGAACTAATTCTACTCAATCTTGTCCTATTTGTGGTGCAAGTCCGAAACAATTTATGTCTATAAGAGATCTAAAATCTCCTGTTTTTGAACCAAAACCAAGCACTTTAAAGTACGGCGTCAGTCCATTACATGCTTGGATACGATTTCTGGAATTTGTATTACATCTTTCGTATAGAATCGGTATAAAAAAGTGGCAAGTAAGGAATCCGGAAGACAAAAATACCATTAAGCAAAGAAAACAGGAAATTCAGAAAAATTTTTGGGAGAAAATGGGATTGCATACTGACAAACCTAAGTCAAATGGATGTGGCTCAATAAACGACGGGAATACGGCTAGAAGAGTGTTCGCTAACTTAGAACTATTTGCATCAATTACTAATGTTGACATTGATCTATTGAGACATTTTCATATAATACTGGTGTCGATTTCGCGCGAATTTCGCATTAACTTTAAAAAGTTCAATGATTTCTGTATAGATGCTGCCGACTTATATTTCAATAAGTACGATTGGTCCCCAATGTCGGCAACAGTCCACAAGATTTTAGTTCATTCGGCACAAATAATGGAGGCGTCTTTAGTACCAGTTGGCTGCCTAGGCGAAAATGCATCAGAAGCAAGAAATAAGTTTTACAAAAAAGATCGTATTGCTCATGCGAGGAAAAATTCACGAAGTAACAATATTGTCGATGTGTTTAATAGAGCTATGGATTCTTCTGACCCTTTGTTATCGAGTATCTGCTTAAATAATCGTACTAAAAATAAATTAATCCGACGAATCCCACATGAAGTTACTGAACTTTTAGAGTTGCCTGCTGTTCCAGACAATTTAGACGTGGCTTCTACGTCCCGTCATGAAGATGATGATGAAAATTGTAGTTCGGACGACGATATAGAGATGCTCTCTGAATATTCTTTTGAGTAAGAAGTTGATATTGAACAGGATATATGTGTGGTTATATTGTAATGCATTTAAAAAATTATCTCACATGCCTGTTATTAATATTCTTCCTTAGACAAATTTGTAGCTGTCGGGAAAACCGGTTGTGTTTGCCCGAAATGCACTCACTGATAAACGTAAACATTTAAAAACATAAACTTTTTTACTTTATACTCTCCATTTTTGCATAAAATAAATTCATTTTTATAAACTATTGAAACGTTTGCATATTACAGAATTTTTAATGTTTTATATCTACGAGGGGTAGGAGTGGCAGTACTCCGTCTACCTTCATTTTTACAAAAGTCTATGAAAGCTATTCATATGTATATGAAAAGCATTTGAGCGAAGTTTTAGCGATCTAGGACTTTTCTCTGATTTTATGCCAAAAATAATGGTGCGCTGGCCCATAGTGCATTGCAGGGAAGCCACATGGGGGTTGACACGAAATCTTATGGGAATTCGTGTTCAGAGTCAGGACCATATCACTAGTCAGGATTGAGCCTGTATCGCCAACCTTATGGCGACGTTTTAACGGGGCGGAGGCGCCTGTGACATTACCCTGAAAACCATTTCTGCAAGATGTCAATCTTGCATACTGAGGTAACGGAATGCCACAGCCGTCAACCCAAGTTCAACGTTTCCAATTCGTGTGTCAAAATCGTGGTCCTACTTCGTTGTGTAATTTCTTTCTTTGATATCTGTGCTGTGCTCTTTTGTCGGAGGCTGTATTTGTTATTTACAACTAGTCTGCGTTTCTCAGGCAGATTTCTATCTGCCGTCTTTTGCCCCGGCCGAGCATTTACAGTTGGGGATTTCTTTTTCTTACGATTTCCGTTGTAGCGTCCCTCGTCGCTATGTTGCCTTCCTCGCATGGGTAGGTGATCCCTCGAGGCAGCCATCTATGGGGTTGTGGATGCTTTTTTTGAGGCGGCATCTATTCACCTCGTTACCGGAGATTCGTAGGATACTTCAGGTCTTTTAAGCTGAACTCTCCTCTCCTATCGCTCTTGATCAAGGACTGCATATTGGGTATTCGCAGCTAACCTAAGAACTTAGGCCGTCAGCAGTTCGCCAAGCTGTGCTCCTTGGTGGCCTGCGCTCAGCTCAAACAACAAATTGAAAAGCGAATTTGTTTTGTATTATTTACATTGATTTTTGCAATAGCGATGGAAATGGTCTCATATTACAAATTTATTGATTTCCGGTTTTTCTATTAGTTTCATTAAAAAATTCAGCAGCATATTTATGTTTCATTCTTAAAATTGGAAATGCTAACATTACTAATATAAATATAAAAATGATGTTTCTTGCTTTATTGTGAAATTTTAACTGAGAAATATTTTTAAAATTTATTGTATATTTTTCATTTATTTGATCGAATGTTAACTTTTCTTTAAAATTATTAAAATCTTCAAATTTTATGTTCATAATATTTCGTTCAACTGTTTCAATTAAATTAGAAAAATAGTAATTATTGATTTTTATTGAACATATATGAATTGTATTACAAAATTTCCGCTTAAAATAGTTTGATTGTTATTACAAGTAATAATAGATTTCTCATCTATTGAAAAATTTCTAATTCCTTTCTTGTTATTAAATTCTTCTTCTTCTTAATTGGTGTAGACACCGCTTACGCGATTATAGCCGAGTTAACAACAGCGCGCCAGTCGTTTCTTCTTTTCACTACGTGGCGCCAATTGGATATTCCAAGCGAAGCCAGGTCCTTCTCCACTTGGTCCTTCCAACGGAGTGGAGGTCTTCCTCTTCCTCTGCTTCCCCCGGTGGGTACTGCGTCGAATACTTTCAGAGCTGGAGTGTTTTCGTCCATTCGGACAACATGACCTAGCCAGCGTAGCCGCTGTCTTTTGATTCGCTGAACTATGTATGTCGATGTCGCCGTATATCTCGTACAGCTCATCGTTCCATCGAATGCGGTATTCGCCGTGGCTAACGCGCAAAGGACCATAAATCTTTCGCAGAACTTTTCTCTCGAAAACTCGCAACGTCGACTAATCCGTTGTTGACATCGTCCAAGACTCTGCACCATATACCAGGACGGGAATTATGAGTGACTTATAGAGTTTGGTTTTTGTTTGTCGAGAGAGGACTTTGCTTCTCAATTGCCTACTCAGTCCGGAGTAACACCTGTTGGCAAGAGTTATTCTGCGTTGGATTTCCAGGCTGACATTGTTGGTGGTGTTGGTACTGGTTCCAACATAGACGAAATTATCTACAACTTCAAAGTTATGACTTACAACAGTGACGTGAGTGCCAAGTCGCGAGCGCGACGACTGTGTGTTTGATGACAGGAGATATTTCGTCTTGCTTTCGTTCACTGCCAGATCCATTTCGTTTGCTTCCTTGTCCAGCTTGGAGAAAGCAGAACTAACGGAGCGGGTGTTGAGGCCGATGATATCAATTAAAAATTATTTTACGTGGCTGGTCCCAAACCCAGCGCACAACCCTATTCAGGGTATGTTTCGCCTTCTCACTTTAGCTCGCCTTCAAACGGATGTTTTTAGGCTACCCAGAGGATACTTGGTCAAAGGCCGGAATTAGTGAGCTGCTTGAGCCATGTGTAAAAGAATCGTTTCTGGCCACTCCCAAGTGAATGGCGATCAGAGAACCTTCCTCACTTGCGTGAACTTCTACACATGACTCCATCCTCCAAATTAAATTACAATTATTTTTTATTATACAATGTGAACTAAGTTTTAATTGCTTAATATGTTTATTTTCTTCAAATAACATCGTTTTATTTTCATATGTAAAAATGTCTTCTATTTTTGCCTCAATTTCTTTTTGGTTTCAATTTTGGAATTGGAACAATTTTTCTTATTTGTACTTGTATAAACGTTTTTGGTATTTTAATTTCAAGTATTAAATAAGAATAAATAATTATTATTAAAGTTGCTGTTCCTAATTGTAAATATTTTAAAATATCAAAATCAATATTATATTTTATTATGACATGATTGGATAGAATATTTGGGTTAAACATCCCATACTTTGCTGAAACTTTATTAGTTTGTATTTGCTCAAATTTATTTTGTAACAATTGAATTTTTGTCATTTTTTCTATATACATATTTTTTTCATATTCTTCGCTAATTATTTTTCTTATCATATTAAAACTTTTTTCAATTTTCTCTTTTTTGTCATTAATTATTTTTTCTAATTCTTCTATATTTATAAGATGAATTGCTATGGCTGTGTCTTTAACTACTTTCTGAAAATTTTAGTGGCTTTTTATTATTAGAAGGATGAATATTTTCTAACTTTTCTTTCTTATATCTAGGTTGTTCCTTATGTCTAACCGCTTTATAATTTTTTATAAATCCTTCTTCTCTCTTTTCCTCATAAATTTATTTTTGTTTTATTTATTTTATTTACAATTAAATTCTTTGCTGCTATTAAATTGTTTTTTATTATTTTCAAATCTACTTCATTATGTTATACCTTACATTTTATTGTTGAGTAAAATCTTTCATTATAATTTCTAATTTATGCTTGTATTAATTATTTTTTTGATAACCTCTTTATATAATGTTATATATTATGTTATATAACATATAAGATTCTAAATTTTTCTGCTAAAGTATTATGGAATCTTTCTACATTCGCATTACCTGTATGGCTATTGGGTTTCGTTAGATGGATTTCAGCATTTTCATTATATAGGAAATCTTTTATTCTTACTGCCTTAAAATCATTATCGGCAATAATTTTTCGGGGTTTCCATATTTTAGTGAAGTGATCTTCTAGTTCAGTCTTTCCCAAAGTGGGCGATAACGCCCCCTTGGAGCGCTGCAGGTGTCAAGGGGGCGGTTGAGGGCAAGAAAAAAATGGGGACGTTATGTAGAGGCCTGGGGGTGATTTGTAATTTTATTCAGCTAGGCTAATTTCGACAACGACTGCATGAGCTCTCGACTCTCAACAACAACTTGTGAACATCAACTAATATCAATTAACAGATTGCTCAAACTCGGTTCTATATTTCTCTCCGCGTAGTTCATATATCTGTCCTATTTTATTGAACTTAGAAAAAATGAAAATCATGTCAATCGGTCGCTCCGTTTCATAATGAAAAGTAGACACAAACAAACAAATAAAAAAAAGGCAACAGACACACTTTCGCATTTTAATAGTTATTAGTACTCGTAGATATCTATCATGTTTTAACAGTTTTTGTTAAATAACTCAAATTGTGCATTCCCGTATCAATCGGCTGGTTCATTGAGTACTTGTTCGGACTTGTTGTGTACGATTGAGCGTCGAATGAGATAAACGAGTTAATGCATGTTTGTTTTATTCCTGTCGGTGGGTGCTGCTTAAGCATTCCTATATAAACAATGTAATATTTATTTTTATACTCTCGCAACAAAGTTGCTAAGGAGAGTAAATATTATAGTTTTGTTCACATAACGGTTGTTTGTAAGTCCTAAAACTAAAAGAGTCAGATATAGGGTTATATATACCAAAGTGATCAGGGTGACGAGTAAAGTTGAAATCCGGATGTCTGTCTGTCCTTCCGTTCGTGTGTCCGTCCGTCCGTCCGTGCAAGCTGTAACTTGAGTAAAAATTGAGATATCATGATGAAACTTGGTACACGTATTTCTTGGCTCCATAAGAAGGTTAAGTTCGAAGATGGGCAAAATCGGCCCACTGCCACGCCCACAAAATGGCGGAAACCGAAAACCTATAAAGTGTCATAACTAAGCCATAAATAAAGATATTAAAGTGAAATTTGGCACAAAGAATCGCATTAGGGAGGGGCATATTTGGCCGCAATTTTTTTGGAAAAGTGGGCGTGGCCCCGCCCGCCAATAAGTTTTTTGTACATATCTCGGAAACTACTATAGCTATGTTAACCAAACTCTATAGAGTCATTTCCCTCAGGCATTTCCATATGCAGTTTAAAAATGGAAGAAATCGGATAATAACCACGCCCACCTCCCATACAAAGGTTATGTTGAAAATCACTAAAAGTGCGTTAACCGACTAACAAAAAACGTCAGAAACACCAAATTTTACGGAAGGAATTGCAGAAGGAAGTTGCACCCAGGCTTTTTTTATACTCTCGCAACAATGTTGCAAAGGAGAGTATTATAGTTTTGTCCACACAACGGTTGTTTGTAAGTCCTAAAACTAAAAGAGTCAGATATAGGGTTATATATACCAAAGTGATCAGGGTGACGAGTAGAGTCGAAATCCGGATGTCTGTCTGTCCGTCCGTCCGTCCGTCCGTCCGTCCGTCCGTCCGTCCGTGCAAGCTGTAACTTGAGTAAAAATTGAGATATCATGATGAAACTTGGTACACGTATTCCTTGGCTCCATAAGAAGGTTAAGTTCGAAGATGGGCAAAATCGGCCAACTGCCACGCCCACAAAATGGTGGAAACCAAAAACCCATGAAGTGTCATAACTAAGCCATAAATAAAGATATTAAAGTGAAATTTGGCACAAAGAATCGCATTAGGGAGGGGCATATTTGGCCGCAATTTTTTTGGAAAAGTGGGCGTGGCCCCGCGCCCTAATAAGTTTTTTGTACATATCTCGGAAACTACTATAGCTAGTCAACCAAACTCTACAGAGTCGTTTTCTTTAGGCATTTCCATATGCAGTTTAAAAATGGAAGAAATCGGATAATAACAACGCCCACCTCCCATACAAAGGTTATGTTGAAAATCACCAAAAGTGCGTTAACCGACTAACAAAAAACGTCAGAAACACTAAATTTTACGGAAGAAATTGCAGAAGGAAGTTGCACCCAGGCTTTTTTTATACTCTCGCAACAATGTTGCTAAGGAGAGTATTATAGTTTTGTTCACATAACGGTTGTTTGTAAGTCCTAAAACTAAAAGAGTCAGATATAGGGTTATATATACCAAAGTGATCAGGGTGACGAGTAGAGTCGATATCCGGATATCTGTCTGTCCGTCCGTCTGTCCTGTCTGTCCGTCCGTCCGTCTGTCCATTCGTCCGTCCGTGCAAGCTGTAACTTGAGTAAAAATTGAGATATCATGATGAAACTTGGTACACGTATTTCTTGGCTCCATAAGAAGTTCGAAGATGGGCAAAATCGGCCAACTGCCACGCCCACAAAATGGCGGAAACCGAAAACCTGTAAAGTGTCATAACTAAGCCATGAATAAAGATATTAAAGTGAAATTTGGCACAAAGAATCGCATTAGGGAGGGGCATATTTGGCCGCAATTTTTTTGGAAAAGTGGGCGTGGCCCCGCCCCCTAATAAGTTTTTTGTACATATCTCGGAAACTACTATAGCTAGTCAACCAAACTCTACAGAGTCGTTTTCTTTAGGCATTTCCAAATGCAGTTTAAAAACGGAAGAAATCGGATAATAACCACTCTCACCTCCCATACAAAGGTTATGTTCAAAATCACTAAAAGTGCGTTAACCGACTAACAAAAAACGTCAGAAACACTAAATTTTACGGAAGAAGTTGCAGAAGGAAGCTGCACCCAGGCTTTTTTTAAAAATTGAAAATGGGCGTGGCCTCGCCCACTTATGGATCAAAAACCATATCTCGGGAACTACTAGACCGATTTCAATGAAATTCGGTATATAATATTTTCTTAACACCCTGATGACACATGCGAAATATGGGTGAAATCGGTTCACAACCACGCCTTCTTTCCATATAACGCTATTTTGAATTCCATCTGATGCCTTTTCTGTATAATACGAGTATATACATTAAGAACCAATGATGATAGCGGAATAAAACTTTACACAAATTTGGTATTTGAAAAATATGTAAATGACGTATAATGAAATCTCGATTATCACTTTATCATGCGAGAGTATAAAATGTTCGATGACACCCGAACTTAGCCCTTCCTTACTTGTTTTAGTTTTTCTATTTAATAAAAGATTCTCTGTTTTAATACTATAAAGTTGCGTTTCAATAATCATTCTTATTGGCAGGTGGAGCCCGTAAGAGTTAACTTGAGACCTAAGCGCCGTTGTATGTTACCTACTGCGCTCATATTTCAAGGTGCGGGTTATAGTAAAAGTTTCGTTTAGAATTCTCCGTTAATATACATATATAGGTCACAATAATTAATTAATTTTATTTGAAGTTATAGTGGTTTTTAAATAGGTGAAAAAATGGGGGCGCTAAAAAAATATTTATTCTCAAAGTGGGCAGTACAAAAAATAAGTTTGGGAACCACTGTTCTAGTTGTTCGATAATGGTTATATGGTTTCTATCATTTAAGGAGTAAGCTGCACCGAACTTAGAAATTTTATCTACGACTGTCAAAAATGATGGCCTTTCATTACATACGCATCTACTTGTATATGTATAATATCATTAATTTTTGAAGGAGTCTCCGAAAGTTTCAAGTTTGGTTTAATAGGATTTCTATCGTATTTTACTTCTTGTCATATTTCACATTAATTAATTACAATTTGAATTAATTGCAATAACTTTGGATAATATATTTTATTCTTTGTGCAGTCGAGTGTGCTCCTTAATTTGTGTTAACTTACGTGCATTCCAGGCTGTGAAGGTTCGCAGCCAGATTTGCTGGAAACCCTAAGCTTCGTTAACACCTCGCGTAGATCAATTTACTCCAAATTATCTGCATTAGCATCTGTTTCTGTCACACGGAAAACCATCTGCCTACGCAGAGTTGTAGGTGATCAGGAACATTACATTATCTGCACTTACAGTCGGTAAAGCGGTTGATAAGGCAGTTTCTATTACTTAACGTAACTTGTAAGCGCCAAACATAAAGGAACACGTGCATAACGTGCATAAAATAAAAATAAAAATAAATAAATAAAAAAAAACCTAACAAATAAAAAATAAAAAAAACATAACAAATGAAAACAAGTAAGGAAGGGCTAAGTTCGGGTGTCACCGAACATTTTATACTCTCGCATGGTTAAAGTGATAATCGAGATTTCATTATCCGTCATTTACATATTTTTCAAATACCGTATTTGTGTAAAGTTTTATTCCGCTATCATCATTGGTTCCTAATGTTTATACTCGTATTATACAAAGAAGGCATCAGATGGAATTCAAAATAGCTTTATATTGGAAGAAGGCGTGGTTGTGAACCGATTTCAGCCATATTTCGTACATGTCATCAGGGTGTTAAGAAAACACTATATACCGAATTTCATTGAAATCGGTCTAGTAGCTCCTGAGATATGCTTCTTGGTCCATAAGTGGGCGGCGCCACGCCCATTTTCAATTTTAAAAAAAAGCCTGGAGGCAGCTTCCTTCTGCCACTTCTTCCGTAAAATTTAGTGTTTCTGACGTTTTTTGTTAGTCGGTTAACGCACTTTTAGTGATTTTGAACATAACCTTTGTATGGGAGGTGGGCGTGGTTATTATCCGATTTCTTCCATTTTTGAACTGTATATGGAAATACCTGAAGAAAACGACTCTGTAGAGTTTGGTTGACATAGCTATAATAGTTTCCGAGATATGTACAAAAAACTTAGTAGGGGGCGGGGCCACGCCCACTTTTCCAAAAAAATTACTTCCAAATATGTCCCTCCCTAATGCGATCCTTTGTGCCAAATTTCACTTTAATATCTTTATTTATGGCTTAGTTATGACACTTTATAGGTTTTCGGTTTCCGCCATTTTGTGGGCGTGGCAGTGGGCCGATTTTGCCCATCTTCGAACTTAACCTTCTTATGGAGCCAAGGAATACGTGTACCAAGTTTCATCATGATATCTCAATTTTTACTCAAGTTACAGCTTGCACGGACGGACGGACAGACAGACATCCGGATTTCGACTCTACTCGTCGCCCTGATCACTTTGGTATATATAACCCTATATCTGACTCTTTTAGTTTTAGGACTTACAAACAACCGTTATGTGAACAAAACTATAATACTCTCGTTAGCAACATTGTTGCGAGAGTATAAAAAATACTAAATGATAAAATTATGAGGCAAAGCGATATCCGTGCCCAGAGACAACGCGGACAAGATGCACAGCAGCTCTCCGTTCAGCGCAACAATGCACACTTTTCAGTTAGGTTTCAGATTGACAGTGAAAACGTAAAGACAAATTCATCGCCCACCCTTCAACCCCCTGCAAATTTAAAAGTCCGATGTTGTTCAATGTCAACGATTCCAACGGCAGAGCTCGTTATGGCTGATGTTGTACATGTTGAGGTCGGTGCATGCTCTGACTCCGGCAACAAAAGCAAAGCACAAGATAAGAAAACCCAAACACCTGGCTATACAGACCGTGATGGACCGGTACATTACCATCAAGCGTAAGCGTAGTCCGCAAAGTTCAACAAACGTTAAGCAAACAAGTAAGGAAGGGCTAAGTTCGGGTGTCACCGAACATTTTATACTCTCGCATCATAAAGTGATAAGCGAGATTTCATTATCCGTCATTAACATATTTTCTTTATTTTGCTGTAAAATTAATTAGATTAGATCAATTTGTGTACTTTGAGTATTGAATTGTATTTTCATTTCTTAATGTATATATTAGAGAAGGCATCAGATGGAATTCAAAATAGCGTTATATTGGAAGAAGGCGTGGTTGTGAACCGATTTCACCCATATTTTGTACGTGTCATCAAGGTGTTAAGGATATATTATATACCGAATTTCATTGAAATCGGTCAAGTAGTTCCTAAAATATGGTTTTTAGTCCATAAGTGGGCGAGGCCACGCCCAGTTTCAATTTTTAAAAAAAGCCTGGGTGCAGCTTCTTTCTGCCATTTCTTCCGTAAAATTTAGTGTTTCTGACGTTTTTTGTTAGTCGGTTAACGCACTTTTAGTGATTTTCAACATAACCTTTGTAAGGGAGGTGGGCGTGTTTATTATCCGATTTCTTCCATTTTTGAACTGTATAGAGAAATGCCTGAAGGAAACGACTCTATAGAGTTTGGTTAACATAGCTATAATAGTTTCTGAGATATGTACAAAAAACTTAGTAGAGGGCGGGGCCACGCCCACTTTTCCAAAAAACTTACGTCCAAATATGCCCTCTCTAATGCGATCCTTTGTGCCCAATTTTACTTTAATATCTTTATTTATGGCTTAGTTATGACACTTTATATGTTTTTGGTTTTCACCATTTTGTGGGCGTGGCAGTGGGTAGATTTTGCCCATCTTCGAACTTAACCTTCTTATGGAGCCAAGAAATACGTATACCAAGTTTCATCATTATATCTCAGTTTTTACTCAAGTTACAGCTTGCATGGGCGGATGGACACACGAACGGACGGACAGACAGACATCCGGATGTCAACTTTACTCGTCCCCCTGATCACTTTGGTATATATAACCCAATATCTGACTCTTTTAGTTTTAGGACTTACAAACAACCATTATGTGAACAAAACTATAATACTCATCTTAGCAACTTTGTTGCGAGAGTATAAAAATGAACCGAGGAAATGCAACTGAGCCATTAAGCATAAATCGATTTGCGGTTTTATGTGACAATGTTCGATTACGCTCTTTAACGGTGAGACGGTGAGAGTAACAAAACTTCTGAAAGTGTTACGAAAGTCACTAACTCCAAACCACCGCCAATATACCTAAGAGAGGAAAACTCTGGCGCTCTCGTTAAAATATTTACTCAGCTTATCGGCAAAAACAACTTTCATATAGTTCCGCTGTCGAAGGGAAACATTCGAGAAATGAAAGTGCAAAAATATACTTCGAACAGAACTTTCGTATTTTGTCAAAATACCTAAATGGGAAAAAATTAAATTCTACACTTAGCAACTTAAAAATGCGAGAGACGTGCAAGTATGTAGTTATTAAATGTATTGAGCCAAGTGTTGAAGCCATGGAAATTTTCGAAGCACTTAAAGATCACGGCTTTAACCCAAAAAATGCTGCAAATATTTTTAATAAAAACAAAGTCCCACAGCCTATGTTCAATGTTCTTGAACCGGAAACCAACAACTGGGAAAAAATTATGTGCATCCCTTTTATAAAACTCTATACCACATAAAAGAAATGGCCCTGTACAATACACCAATTGCCAAGAGTATGGTCACACCAGGTCTTATTGCACACTTCGCGCAGTGTGTGTAGCTTGTGGAGAGTTGCATGACTCTGCTACTTGCACATCAAACAAAAAAGATCCAAATGAAAAAAAGTGTGGAAAAAGTGTGCGGTGGAAACCACTCAGCAAACTACAGAGGTTGTCCAGTCTATAAGGAGCTAAAGAATCTGATCAACCAACGTATAGTCTCCGAACGCAACCATAATATACCGTACGTTGTATCCTCCAATATGAATCCGCTGATAGCTTCATTAAAAATAATCAAGGGCGTATCGTTTGCAAATGTCTTAAAATCAGGCCTAGGAAAATTCACAACTACAGTAACAGTGAGTCTTATTGAGCCACAAGAACAGCAGCCCCACGTTCAATCCGGTAGTCAAACGAATATCGAAGCAATGATCGCGTCAATGCAACAGAGCATGATGAACTTCATAACGTTCATGCAGAACACAATGCAAGAACTCATGCGAAAACAAAACACACTGCTGCAACTGCTTGCTAACCAAACTTCAAAATAATGAGCTCGTTTGTTTTATGGAATGCAAATGGTATTCCGCTTTCCTGCTGCATTTGATTATAATGCGAAACACCCTCACCGGCGTTCCCGGTTTTGTAACCCTAAAGGCAAGCAATTATATAACGCCCTTATATGTAAAAGAAACAAACTTGATTAACTTGATTACGTGTCTCCTGGAAAGCCTACATATTGGCCGGCAGACCCGAAAAAGCTGCCGGATATATTTGACTTCGCAGTAACTAGAAAAATTCCTCACAGCCTTATTAGTGCAGAAACAAGAGTAGATCTCTCCTCAGACCACTCCCAGTTCTCTTCACTTTGCGGCGTCAGTCACATTATAAAGAGTTACCCTATATGCTCACGCCAAAAGCTACAAACTGATTAAAGTATAAAAAATATATCAGCACATATAAGTAGAACTCGAACCAAATTTAGATACACTGGCCGGTATTGAAAACACCATCGCAGCAATCGAATCAACCATCAAAACAGCCGCCAAAATTTCAACTCCTCAAAAAGGTTATATGGAAAACAAAAGGCTTAACCTAACTAATAGGGAAATTTAAATACTCGTATTACAAAAACGACGCCTACGAAGGGAGTGAAAGGTTGATAGATCACCAGCCTCGAAAGCGGCCAGACATGCACTGACGAGAGCCCTCAGAATTGAGGAACAGCGTGCACAGTACCAGTATATTCGAAAGATGTAACCGACTAGTACAAAGCACCCGTTGCACATCAAACTCTAAGTGCGCCAATAGAGTGTGAAATGCCAATACGTGATAATAATGGCAAATGGGCTCGGGGTGATGCAGAAAAATCAGCAACCTTCGCTGCTCATCTAAAAAATGTCTTCCAGCCAAACCCAGAAACTAATGACTTTACAGTGCCAACCGTACCCTCTTTGGTGGAATCTGAGCCAGTGAAATTCGTACCTGAAGAGATATCAAAAATAATTATGTACAAATTGAAGCCAAGGAAAGCTTTTGGGCACGATTTAATTACTCCGAAAATGATTATTGAGCTACTAAACTTTGCTATAATCTGCATCTGAATGTTTTTCAATGCAATCCCAACGCAAGCACACTTTTCTCAACAATGGAAAAAGTCAACTATAGTGATGATACCCAGGCCTGGAAAGGACAAAACGCAGCCATCCTCCTTTAGGCCCACGAGCTTGCTATCGGTCATGTCAAAATTATTTGAAAGAGATCTTTTGCTTCGCATTAAGCCACATCTTCAAACCCACAACATAATATCATCTCACCAATTTGGCTTTAGGGAAAAGCATGGAATGATCGAGCAAGTGCATAGGATCACATCTGAAATTCGAAGAACTTTTGAAAAACGGGAATATTGCTCTGCAATATTTCTTGATGTCGCGCAGGCTTTTGATCGAGTATGGTTAGATGATCTTATGTATAAAATATAAACGCTACTCCCACAAAACATCCACGAACTGTTTAAGTCCTACCTTTATGATCGAAATGTTGTAGTTCGATGTAACACCACTATATCTGAAGCCCAAACCATTTAAGCTGGTGTACCGCAAGGCAGTGTTCTTGGCCCAGTGTTGTATGTTTTATACACTTCAGATATCCTAGTAAACGACCGCTTGATTATGTCTATTTTTGCCGATGACACTGCAATTATCAGCCGCTCCAAGTGCCCAATTCATGCAAATGCGCTCCTAGAAAATCACATTGAAGCTGTGGCCAGCTGGCTCGCAAACTGGAGAATAAAGGTTAACGAGCAAAAATGTAATCACATTACGTTTACCCTAAACAAGAGCAGCTGTTCGCCTTAGACACTGAATAACGTACAAATACCACAAAGCCGTCATGTTATTTATCTAGGGGTCCATCTGGATAGGCGACTTACTTGGCGAAACTACATAGAAGCTAAAAGGACTTATCTGAAGTAAAAGGAAGGTTCTTTGCATTGGTTTATTAACTGCCGCTCACCCCATTATATATAATTATAGACAGCACAGTTTTAAAACCAATTCGAACCTTCATCGTACAATCACGGGAGCACCGTGGTACATCCGAAATGAGAACATCCAAAGCAACTTAAGAATTCCAGACGTACGAACTGAAATAGAGCAACGAAGTATGCATATGTATTGAAACTTTCGGTTCACCCTAACCAACTAGGAAGATCGTTATTGCGTATGAACAGGAGATCAGGATTACGTAGAATCGACTTACCAGCATAGACATAGTATATTTTAGGGCCAGTTAGAAAAATAATCATCCATGTGGGATGTTAATTAAGTGAGTAATTTAAGATTCGCTACCTTATTGTTAGGCTCTTAAGTAGGGTAGATTCAATAAATAACAGTAAAGTTTAAATAAAAAAAAAAATAAAAATATTTGGTTATATGTTTCCTGAATGCCTGAATGAAAGCTTTCCCTAATGTGATATAAAGAAATATGTTTGACTGCTTCTACTACTGTCTCAATATCTTGTGCTCTCATTGTACATTTTATAAATTCTAATTGATCATAATTAGAAAACATTTCGATTAATTTTTCTTGTACTATATTATATTGACGTTCTGAAATTTCTGAAAATATTCCTATTTTACCTTTTGTGATATATTTTCTAAATATCTCACTCAAATTAACGAAATCATATTCCGAAATGAAAATAATTATATTACCGTATATAATTTTTAACTCTTCAGTTTTGTTGTTTGATAAAATAATTTGCGTTTTATATTTGTTAACAATTTCCTCTTTGATATAAAAATGGTCGTCTAATTCTTCTTCTGCTGAATGCACTGTTGTTAAAGTTTCTTCATCTTCTACATATATTGTTAATAGAAAAATTTAAACTATTGGAAATCGTTTCATCCATATTTTCTGAAATAATATCCTCAATATCTTTTATCCTACTTAAAAAGTCGGCTACTTTGTTTTCTGTTTTTTTACTTCTTTTGTATTAAATATTCAACGTCAAATTGGTATTCTCCAAGTTTTAATAACCATCTTTGATATCCAGCTGATACATACTTGTATATCTTTTCCTTTGTATTTAGAATGTAAAAATTTTATCAGTTGGTGCTCAGTAAAAATTTTGAATTTATTTCCATAAAAGTATGGCCTAAAATAGTTTATACTCCACATTATCGCAAGAAATTCTTTATTTGTTGCGGAATAGTTTCTTTCGTGGTTATTCAAAGTTCTTGAGGCGTTACACACTGCGTGTCCCTCTTGTGATAATACTGCACCAATCGCATAATTGGGTGCATCTGTTGTTAAAGTAAATTGTTTTTCGAAATCTGGATAACGCAATATTGGATAAGTACTTATTAGTATTTTTAATTTTTCAAATGCTTCAATATATGTTAAACCTTTAAAATTAATTTTAACTCTTTTTTTCAAATATTTGGTTGTAGGTTGGCTATTATTACCGGTGATTCCTAAAAAACTATTAATTTGTCTTTCTGCTTTGTTTCTGTTTCTTCCTTCAAAAAATTGCATTTATCAATTTGAATTTTTGGATTTTTACTTTCAAGAATTTGAAAAATTTCGCCTATCGCCCTAATATTTTCATTCGATTATGTGCTAAATATTAGGATGTCGTCTAAATACACTACATATGTTTTATTTATATAGTCTCTAAGTATTTCATTTATGATATGTGGCTGGTGCATTTTTCAGTCCAAAAGGCAGTCTTACAAATTCATAGAGTCCATGTGGTGTTACAAAAGCTGTTTTTCCACGATCTTCTTCTTTTACTAGAATTTGATGGTACCATTTCGCTAATTCCAAAGTAGTAAAATATTGTGTTCCCCCCAATTTATCTAGAATGGAATCAATATTTGGAAGGGGGTATTTGTCATCTAGATTTACCTTGCTACGGATATTCTTGAGGACCTGGACGTAGCTATTTCCTTCTGCTGTCTTAATGATTACGGCCTCCGTTTCTGCCATTGGTCGTCCCTCACTTCTTGGTCGCACTGTTTCGCGAGGCTCCACTGGGCTTGTCGCCCGCCGCTTCGAGGTTGTTGGCTCTGGGGTCGTGATGCTTCTGCTTAGATGATGGTGAGTGTAGGGGATCTAAGTATCCTACTACTTCTACGGACCACGGTCCCGTATTCCTCGTCTTGATCATCTTTGTTGTGTTGTTCTTTATGTTGATCCTTCTGTTGGGATTTTTGTTGTTATTGTGGTGTATTAATTTTTTATCTTATTTTCGGAGCCAAGTTCAGGCACGAATCGGGAGCTCGTCTCAACTGAACCTGTACGACCAAAAAATTATGGCGACGTGCATTGAACGTACTTGAAGACCTGCCAGGGTTTTAACGAGACGTAGGTGAGAAGAGTATTAGCCTGCCAGCCATTTCGGTAAGATGTCACTCTTACCTACTGTGGTGAAAGAATACTGCCCTCACCAGCCCTTTGTCAAAATAGTTCATTTAGGTTTCCTGTATTCCATAATCAGAACCTTACTGTCCTTGATTCGAATGGGTGCTTGCCCAGGGTTTTTGCCGGCGTCTGTGCACTTTTCGTGCTGCTCACTGTATGGTTCCCCCGTCGCTGTGTTGCCTCCTTCTCGTGGATACGTGCTCCCTCGGTGCATCCCTGGTCAGGGTTGTAGACGCTTATTTAAAGGCGGCATCTTCTTGCCTCTTCGCCGAAGGTTCATTGGGCGCATTAGGCGTTTTGAGCCAAGCCCTCCTCCCCTACAGATCTAGATCGGGGGCTGCGTATTACTATTCATAGCTGACCTACTTAGCATAGGCCGTCCACTATCCGCCAGCTGTGACCTCGGTGGGAGCCTGAGCTCAGCATTACCCTTTTGTTTATATTGGTCTGATGTATTATACCTAGTATCATTTTCATATATCTAATTATACGAACCTTGATTATCTTTATTTCGATAATTTGTATTATACCTTTGTCCCAGATTAGGATTCCTATTATTATATTTTTCTATCGAGCTATCTCCTTTTACTTTAAATTTCATACAAGTATATTCCGACCTCATATTGCTATCTTTATCTTTTACTTGTCTTATTATGTCATTAAGATTTCCTTCTTTAAAAATTTTATCTATTAGGATTCATTGAGTCATCTCTTGTATAGTATGTATATACCAGTATGCTGTCTATGTTGCTCAAGTCAATATAACTGTCACCCCTATAGTATACTGTCTGATCGTCCGACTTATATTTAATGTTTTGTACTTCACGCATAAGTTCATTTACCGAACTTACCTTAAGTTTTACAATACTTTCATGAAGATGATGCGGCTCTATCTCGGGTCGATACCTCAGCTTCAGGGTTTCTTTTTTAAGCTGCCAGTTGTTCGGGTTGAAGTATGTTGATAATTGTACTCTTTGCCTCCCCCTGGATGGTCCTGTAGTAGACTGATCGTATCACTTCTTTCTGTAGCAACTGTTGCTCTCTGCGGGCAATTTCCTCTACTAAATTGTCCGCTGCCATCTGAGTCTGTTCAATCTCAATATCTCTAGTATTTAAGCTTAAATTGAGTAAGAATCTCGGAATTCGATATACCCACTTATATGTCTGTAAATACTTGTATATTGACATAGAGTATACCTACCATATGTAGGTTTTGAGGAAACTTTAGGATGTCAATATACAAGTATTTACAGACATATAAATGGGTATATCGAATTCCGAGATGAACTTAATATAATGACTGGACTATGAGGGAAGATTTTTTGTTTATCAATCACTAACGTTTGAGGGGGTAAGAGTTGAAAAAAAATTCAAAAAATTTTTTTTAAGCATAAAGTTAGCTTTTCAAACTTTAAAAATTCCCGCGACAAAATTATTACTCTTAGAAACTTTTTTTATTTTTATTGAAAAAATTCAAAGCTTCAAATCACGATGTTTAATCGTTTAATTTTGATAATCAAACGATGAATGATACGATTCATTTAAATGTATCCTACGCGTGGCGCAAGTTCAAATCGCAGAAGTAGACTAAAACGCTGTGAAGCTCATTTTTTTCACGCACTCGCTCAAAAAAAATTATAATTAAAAAAATCCCCGATTTAGGAGGAAACCAGGGAATCAGTGCCGAAGGTCAAAATCAGGGAATTTCCTGACAAATCAGTTAATATGGTAACCCTAGTTATTTATATATGTAACTTGCGCTTGTGAATTTGTGAAATTATTTGCACTCTTATGCAATGTGGTTGTTGTGAGATCTACGATCGTTAAAAAATGGTAAATAAAAAAGTGTTAGCGATTATATTGGGCTAACACTAGCCATCGTATATAACCTAACATTTGTTGGGACTCCAGTGAACAGCGGAGCTGGTGACATACGCTTTTTGGCTTCGATCAACTGTTCGAACTCAAATGGCACATTTTCGTTTTTCCACATTCGCCTATGTGGCAGTAACTTTCCTGGATGTTATTCGTTTTCGTACGACTACTCGCTGAAACATTCTTATTATACTTATACTTCTTATTATACTAATACGAAGTAACTAATTAGAACAAAATAATTTCAACGTTGAAAGAGTTAAGAAGCAAGTGCAAGAATGTAGGTTTGCCTACGTCTAGCACCAAAATCCAACTAACGCAAAGATTGAAAAATCTTATAAATAACGAAAATGAAAGTGATTGTAAAGAAAAAATGGTACAACGTTTATCAGCTCTCGAAAAAACGATTGAGAGGCTGGTAAATATGCATACGTTTCAAAATAATGTGCAAAATACTCTGTCCGCATCAAACTTCCAATCAACGTTAATATCATCACCATAACGGACATTGACGAGTTGTTGCCAGAATATAACCCAACAAGCGAAACGTCGCTAAACTGAGTTCAATTTATAAAACGTATCGAAATATTAAAGGATGTATATAACTGGCAAGAAAACATTTTGATTTGTGCGGTGCAACAAAAACTTCGATGATCCGCAAAATTGTGGATCGATTAGCAACAAGGTGTTTGTAAATTGGCCACAGTTTGTAAATAAACTTTTAACTGACTTTCCGTGTATGTATAAAGCTATCGGGAACGAAACGGTTTCAAACAGAAGCACCGGTCGAATACTTTTATAGAATGCTAGCACTTGGCAACAAAGACGGCATAACTGGATCTAGCATCGCGCAACATATTGTGAACGGTGTAAACGACAACGATTTGAAGCATTACGCGATTAATTGCCCTGAACCACAGAAAAAATCAAGGTGTATTAAGTGCCAACGCACGACAAATAAAACAGACGAGTGCCCCGAAAGGAAAAATTTGAAAAAACATCTCGAATAATAATGCTCATGAAACAAATAATGTACATAAAGAAAGTGTTAGCGAGGGTATAGTAAAAATGATTTATGTAAATGATCCGGGTAGCACGTACCCTTGTGCGCAAAATATTCACTAGGAAACTCGGTAGCCTAAAAAACGAATTGACGACGCTACATGGTTTCGGTTGTGGAGAATACTTCTCCACCCATAAAATAAATACAATGCTAAAAATGGTGATAATAAAATCGAAGTAGACATGGTGGTCGTCAATGATGTCCTTATTACTGAAAATATACTTCTCGGTATAGATGTACGATGTGTTACAAATACGTGATTTATATTCGAAAGCGGTGAATGCCGTGTTGAACAAATGCGTCAAATTAATTCCATTGAAAGTTTGAATAAAACCGAAAACGAACATTTTGAAAAAATTATGTATGAATACCGTGGACTTTTCGCCAACAGTCTCGAAAATATTGCAAAGTGTAAAATCTCAAAAATGAAAATTGTTTTAAGTAACGAAAATCCAATTCATTTAAAGCCATATCGAATTCCATTCTCAAAACGACCTATCGTATCGCAAATAATATAATCAGACCGAGTGAATTCGCCGTACTCGTCCGTAGTCGTCCTAGTCGAAAAAAAGAATATTGATGCTTTAAGGCGAGCGCCAGACCAACTTGCAAACGAAATCGGTCCAGCTGGTTTCGCTTTTACAGTATCCAGTAATGACAACGACTGGCTTCTCACTCCTAGATGAAAAATTACTCGAAATTATCAACGTCTTATGGAGTAACGTAACATCGCCATATAATAGAACTCTAAAGGCTGAGTACCAGCTACGACATCATCGTTTACATCGCAAAGAGCCCGACGGACCAAAATTTGTGGTCCCAAAAAATGCACGCTAGCGCATTGTACAGGTACATCTTTTACGTCAAATACGCGTTTTCAATATGATCCCGAAACGAAGCGCCAGAGTGCTGAACGGAAGGCACCGGGCGAGCCGAAACCCAAAGAGGCGCGCATGGAGAAGTAAGAGTGAAGACAGTGCTAATTTGTGTTCATGATTCCAAGGGTATTGTTCACAAAGAATTTGTTCCACCCAGCCAAAACGTTAATGCGATATTCAAGCTTGGAGTTTTGAAGCGTTTAGTGCGCCAAAGAAAAAAAGAATATAATTGTTTATATTACCATGAAGGACAGGGATAAACAACAACTGAAAGTATTCAACAGGAGATATTAACTAAAACAAATAACCCTGTGTATTCTAAGATTTATAGGTACCCACAGATTCATGAGAAGGAAATCGTTAAACACATTCAAGATATGGTAAAATTAGGCATCATTACAGAAAGTCATTTACCATACAATAGCCCTTGTAGATATTTTCAAATAAAATTGATAGTTCAGGTAAAAAGAAATGGAGAGTATTGATCGATTATCGTGGGTTAAATAAAAATACTATTGATAACAAGTTTCCTATTCCTAATATAGAGCATATTTTAGTTAAATTGGAAAGGTCTCAATACTTTTCTACAATTGACTTGGGTAAGGATTCCATCAAACCCTCGTGAAAAAGGAAGACCGGCTTAAAACAGCATTTTCTACACCATTCGGTCACGAGGAATTCATACGAATGCCTTTTGGTTTGAAGAATGCACCGGCAACCTTCCAAAGGATGATTTTTTTTTTTGTTCTAAAGGATTTCATCAATAAAATATGTGTCGTTTATATGGACGATATTCTCGCCTTTAGTACATCTTTGCAAGAACATATTGATAATTTGCATCAAATTTTTAGTGTTCTGAAAAAACACAATTTAAATATCCAATTAGATAAATGCAATTTTTGTTGTAAACAAACATATTTTTTGGGACATATGTATACTTACACCCCAAGGTGTTAACGTAAGCCCTGAAAAAATTAAAAGCATTGTGGAACTTAAGTTACCGCAAACTCAAAAGCACATTAAAGCATTTTTAAGAGTTACCCGTTATTACAGGAAATTTGTAAAAGATTGTGCCAAAGTAGCACAGCCTATGACCTCATGTTTGAAAAAAGATATGAAAGTTAATACAAAAGATACTAATTATGTAAATTCATTTGAAAAATTTAAACGATTATTGACAGAAACACCAATTTTGAAGTAATCTGATTTTAATAAGCGATTTAAATTAATAACTGTTGCAAGTAATTTTGCAGTCGGAGCAGTACTACATCAGGATAATTACCCTGTGTGTTATACCAGCAGAACTCTAAATGATCGTGAGAAAAATTACTCTACAACGGAAACAGAACTTTTAGCCATTGTATGGACAACGAATTATTTTCGTCCATATCTGTATGGTGTACAATTTGACTTACAAACTGATCACCAATCACTTAAATAGCTTCATGCAAAAACTCAATGTAATGATGTGAACCAAAGATTACAAAGATGAATGTTAGTTAGGAGAATATAATATCAGCATACAATATATCCAAGGTAAAGATAATAAAGTGGCCGATTTTTTGAGCCACATAAATTCGGATATTAATGAAATAAATACAATTGAGAATCAAGAAGTTATAGAAAACAGTTTTGAGGGACCTTTGGATAATAATATATGTATATGAAAATGATTTTGATACCATACGTTCACAACATGGTAACTTTAATGATCATATACCCATACTCGAAACAGTGGTTAACCGTTTTAAAACACAAGCTATTTTTACGAACTCAAAGAAAACTGAATTCGAAACAAAATTTGGCCATAAAGTGGTATAAATAACTCTACAAGGTTTGGAAAAGAATTAGTGCCAGATATTTTGAGAAGATCAAATCATCAAATATCAGATCGGGCAAATAAGGAATTTACTCAGATCTAAATGACCATGACTATAATAAGTTGTAAATGAAAATCTTAGAATCTTATAGTCAAAGAGAAAATGTAAAATTTGTTAAATGTAGTTTTCGGGCAAAGGATACGGTCAGCTAAGATGATACTCAAAAGCAATACATAATTATCATAAATATGAAACAGACCACAATGGAATTATTGGGTGTTATGATGAGATTAAAAAAGGAATTTACTTTCCAAAATTGAAAGTCATAATTCGAAAATATATTAATAATCGTGACACATGTAATAGGGCAAAATATGAAAGAAATCCATTGAAGCCAAAATTGAATTCAATTGACTGAAACCCAAAAACTTCTCTTCTTCTTAATTGGCGTAGACACCGCTTACGCGATTATAGCCGAGTTAACAACAGCGCGCCAGTCGTTTCTTCTTTTCGCTACGTGGCGCCAATTGGATATTCCAAGCGAAGCCAGGTCTTTCTCCACTTGGTCCTTCCAACGGAGTGGAGGTCCTCCTCTTCCTCTGCTTCCCCCGGCGGGTACTGCGTCGAATACTTTCAAAGCTGGAGTGTTTTCGTCCATCCGGACAACATGACCTAGCCAGCGTGGCCGCTGTCTCTTAATTCGCTGAACTATGTTGATGTCGCCGTATATCTCGTACAGCTCATCGTTCCATCGGATGCGGTATTCGCCGTGGCTAACGCGCAAAGGACCATAAATCTTTCGCAGAACTTTTCTCTCGAAAACTCGCAACGTAGACTCATCCGTTGTTGACATGGTCCAAGACTCTGCACCATATAGCAGGACGGGAATTATGAGTGACTTATAGAGTTTGGTCTTTTTTCGTCGAGAGAGGACTTTGCTTCTCAATTGCCTACTCAGTCCGAAGTAGCACCTGTTGGCAAAAGTTATCCTGCGTTGGATTTCTAGGCTAACATTGTTGGTGGTGTTTACGCTGGTTCCAAGATAGACGAAATTATCTACGACTTCAAAGTTATGACTGTCAACAGTGACGTTGCGGGGGTTCTGTTAGGTGCGTTCTTTCCTAGGTCGGAGGTGCAGGTACCTCAAGCACAAGAGGTGCCTGTCCCTCCATTAGATGATGGGGAGTTGGGGTACGCCTTTGGCCTGGTTAGGTCTAAACGGTCCCCAGGTTTTGATGGTTTGAACGGTGAGATGTGTAAAAGCTTATGGAAGTTCATTCCGGAATACCTGGAGGCCATTTATGATAAGTGCGTCTGGGAGGATATTTTCCACGCGAGTGAAAGTGTTAGGTTGTTCCTCTCCTGAAGTCCCCTGATAAGGTCAGGAGCGATCCTCGATCTTATAGGGGCATCAGTCTCCTTCCAGTACTTGGAAAAGTGCTGGAAAGAGTCATGGTGGAACGGCTTCAGGAGCTAACGCGGGGTATGTGGTCGGATAGGCAGTTTGGGTTCAGGAAAGGACGCAGTATAGAGGATGCGTGGTTCTTAGTTCAGAATGTTGTTAGAGAGAATGTCAACAAATATGTTCTTGGCATATTTGTTGACCTCAAGGGGGCGTTTGATTACCTAAGCTGGGATCGAGTGGTGCAACGGCTGGAGGAGCTTGGCTGTCCGGAAATTACTCTTTGGCGGAGTTATTTTTCGGACAGAAAGGCCTCTCTTGTCGGCATGAATGGGAGTGTGGAGATCGGAGTTGTTCGAGGCTGCCCGCAGGGTTCCATCTGTGGTCCATATATTTGGAACCTTATGATGGACACTCTGCTTTGGCAGCTCGAGCCACTCTGTAAATGTTGTGCGTATGCGGACGACCTTCTTCTTATGGTTGAAG